>NW_022631020.1:2817955-3117948 GCF_010015895.1 Lontra canadensis | reverse complement strand
AAAAAAAAAAAAAAAAAAAAAAAAAAAAAAAAAAAAAAGCTGCCATGCAAAAAAAAAAAAAGGACCAAATATTAAAATACAAGAGAAAAACCAGGCAATACAGAGGGACTTAGACAAGGACTTTAAAATAATTATGATTATTATATATATATTTTAAAAAGAACAAAAATAGATGGAAAGATGGAAAATGTTAAGAGAACTAAAAATCCATTACAAGAAGAGCCAAAGGGATATCTAGATTTTAAAACTCTGTAATTAAGAACTGTAAGAACTTCTAAAGAAGATTTGACTGCAGAGCGGACATAGAGGAAGACAGTGATCAGTCGACTGGATGAGAGAACAATACAGAGTATATTAACTCAAGTGCACAGAGAAAAGAAACATTGCAAAATCAGAACGAAGGGTGAGAGAGATGAACAACAGAGGCATGCGGTCTAGCGAGTGCTGCTGACCATCCCAGAGGAGAGCAGAGAGAGATCCGTGGTGCCCAGGAAATCAGGCGGCCTCTGCGGTGGTCCAGACACGAGGTTTTGGGGAGTATTTAACCACGTCAGAAGCAGGGGCTTCAGAAGGAAGACTGAAATCGCTTCGCACAGGCCCAGAGACTGAACTGCCCATTTTTTACTCTCAGGTAAATTTACAGAAGCAGCAACGCTAACTGGAAGAGCAGCCTCCCAGACCTGCATGCAGAACTGGCTGGCAGTGACATGACACTCCAGTGATCTGCTGCTATTTGTTTTGTTGGCCATACTCTGGCCTTTGCATCTACCGTGCTACCAAGACACTGAAGAAAAGACTTCGTCATTAGTAGATTAGAACGTGTAAGACATTCTCTTCACTGTCCAAGGAGCTACAAAGTTTAGCAGATGGACATAAGATGGGTCATGGTGTTAGTGGATGACTTTCTGAGAGATGCGAATAACTTAAAAGATGTAAAATTGACATCTTTTGTATTTTCTCTAGGGAGTGACATCAGCTAAAATGGCTGAGTAAGGAATTTCAAAACTCCACCCTGACACAAAAGCAATAAGAAACTAGAAAATCGAGGGGAACTCAACATATTAAGAACTACGAAAACTAACCAAAATCGAAAACTTGCAGCAAACTTGAGAGCATTTATTCAAGAAAAATGGCTGAGTCTCAGTCAGAACTGTGAGATATGTGGTGTGAAACTTATCCTGGTCCCATCTCATGCTCCTAAGCTTATTCAGTAGCCTTGACAATGACAGCTCCAATTCCAGTATCAATACTGGAGAAAGCAGAACAGACCACATTCTGAAAGGATTTAATTTTTGTTTGAACTGCCGGTTGACTCCCCAGAAAACCCACTAAAAAGGTTTGTCTATATCTTAACTCATACCAGTGTTAGAGCTGCTACCCCATTTTTGTGGAAAATAATTACAGGAAAATGCTTTAGTTGCTCCTGCCTGCAGCAACAGAAAACCTTTGGGACGAAAGGAGAGCAACCAAAATCTAATGAGGAAAGCCTGGGGACCGAAATGTTTTGGGAAACGGCTTTGAGAAGTTCTGAAGTATTCCTGGGATTCTAAAAGGTCGTGCACTTGCCCAGGGAAGACTGAAAAGCCCCAGGTTCCTTCCTCTGGTTGACTCTGAAGCTCTGTGTAAGCAACAAGTGAAGGCTGAGGCGGATGCAAGCTGCCTGGCTGAGGGTCAGACATGGTCTACTTCCCGTGTGTCCCCTCCCCCACCACAGGTCATGTGCCACACAAACACACAGAGCCCCTATGCAAGACTGGGAGTTCTGGGGTCCAGGCATTTAAGTAAATCTCTGTCTCATACTGAGTAGATGACTAGGCAGACTAACAGACTTCTGTGGCCACACATAAGAATGAACACAGGCTTTACAAAATTAGTTCAGAGAAGTCACTCAACAAGTAACAAAAACAATAACAAACAGCAAAAACAACCTCAGGGAAGGTGAGAATCTGACTTGCAGAAGTGCCATACTGTAATATTCAAAATGCCCAGTTTTCAATAAAAAATTAAGAGGCACTGAAAAATCCTAAAACAAACATAAGAAAATATTTCTATTTACAATAGCAACAGGAAGGATAAAATACTTAGAAATAGGTTTAACAAGTATGAGACTTGTATACTGAAAGCTACAAAAGCTACATCACCGAAATAAAGAAGATGTGAATGAATGGAAAGACATCCCATATTCATGGATCAGAAGACTCAATTTATTAAAATGGTGATATTCCTTAAACTATCTATATATTCAATGACATGTCACTAAAAATTCCAACTATCTTTTTTTTTTTCCAGAAATGGACAAGCTGATGCTGTAATTCATAATGAAAGCAAGAGTTGTAGGACTGCCAAGATAATCTTGAAAAAGAACGAAGTTGGAGGACTCACAATTCCCAATTTCAAAACTTACTCCAAAGCTACAGTAATCACTCTGGTGTTTGCATAAGGAGATGAGATAGATCAATGGAACCAAACTGTGAGTCTAGGGGTAAACTCAGTGTCTGTGGTGGGGCCCACTGTCAGTAGCAAGTTGCATCCTTAACCTGGATAAAGAAATCATTTCCTCTCCCTGTGCTGATTGGTGTTTATCAGTTTTGAATCTTACCACTGCCATCTTGGTGACAAAAATGAAGAATTAGAATTGTTTTGAGAGAATGACAAATGGCTAGGGTGACTTGGGAAATTTCAGGAAAAGGAAATCAAAGAAAATGATCATAAGCACCTCAGGAATATGGCTACAGCATGGATATCACAGGGCAGAAAACAGAAAGCTGCGACTAGGGGCAGGGTAATTTAGGTGGAATATGACCGAAGCCCCCTCCCCTGTGGGTGGTCTGGCACAGAGGACTGAAAAGCAATTATAATCCAAAGGAGCCAAACATGCAATCATATGGTTGTTTTTACTGACTTTAACGAAATAAGAGAAACCTGAGGTACTGTGGCAAGGCTAGAAACAGGAAATTAAACTACATAAAATTCAAATTGTGTCTTCTGATGTCTGGAACAGAGACACCTAGAATGGCTTACCAGGGATAGGAGAATGCCCAATGACTCTCTTGAGTTTTTACTCAACTGTTGTGCAACTTTTAAGAAAAAAACTGCCAAGGTTTGTTTTGGGGGAGGGTATAAATTCAGAGGTCAGAAGTAATGTAACTCAGTGACCCAGCTTTCTCTGCGAAGACAAAAAGTGGAGAGACAGATCCAGGGGGAGAAAAAAAATTAAAAGCAAGTATTGCTTTCATTCTTGAATAACTCTGTTTTAGCATTAAGATAGCCAACAGATTTTCTGACTGCTTCCTATGTGATGGCACCTGATGGATGCTGAGGATATCTAACCAACTCCTGGTTTTTGTGCAGCTTACACTCCACTGGAGGAAGATTCTACATGAACAAATGCATATCATATTGGGTGGGAGCAAATGCTATGAAGCCAAAATCAAGCTGAAGTGTGAGGTAAGTGCATTGCTGCTCTAACTGACCAAAGTGACAAGAGTGCTCAGAAGTCAGGGCTCTGCATTTTGCGCAGTTAAGTTTTCTTTTTTTTTAAGTAGGCTCCGTGCCCAGTGTGGAGCCCAACATGGGGCTTGAACTTACGACCCTGGGATCAAGACCTGGGTTGAGATAAAAAATAGGATGCTCAATGGACAGAGCCACCCAGGTGCCCTGTGTCAATTCATTTTTTTAAAGGAATCTAGAGAATAAAGTGTCACATATAATTATCTATGGAAAGCGGGCACTTTCCAAGTGGAAAAGCAAAAGCATTTAATTAAGACTCAAAACTTCCATGAATAGCATGCAAAAAAATATGTACTTGAAAAATTAAGCTATTATTTAGTCTTAAAAAAAACATAAAATTCTGATACATGCTACAACATGGATGAACCTTGACAACAGTATGCCTAATGAAATACACCAGGCAGGAATGGACAAATACTAAGTAATTTTACTTTTATGAAGCACTTAGAAAAGGCAAATCCGTAGGGACAGAAAGCAGAACTGAGGTTACCAGGGAGCTTGCAGAGAAGGGAGTGGGGAGTTACCGCTTTACGGGTATAGTTTCTGTTTGGAATGATGAAAAGACTCTGGGAAAATGGATCCTGGTAATGATTTTACACTGTGTATGTACTTAATGCCAGCAAGTCACATACTTAAAAAGGTTAAAAGGGCGTATCTTATGTTATATATATTTTACCTCAATAAAAAAAATTACTTCCCAACACTCTTATCGAGAACACCTCCTCAGGCATCCAAGAGCTGGGCCAGGGTCAGAGCCCTTACAGCAGAGCAGTGGGGGAGCGGACCGGGTGTGGGTGATGGGGACCGAAGCAGGGCTGCTCCTCCCCCACAATGACTGGCCTCTGCTGCCAACCTGGGAGGACCAGGATGTTTACAAATGGAGCTGCAAAGTTTCCTTATAGATGTATTTCTTCTCCAGAGTAGTCTTGAAACTTACTGCCCTCCTTTCCTTACCATGGCCCATGCTCTCAATGCTCTTCTACGAATGCTTAAAATTAAGCATAAATGCTTAAAACAAAAGTCCCAAAGTATTAAGATTACTAACACAGTCATTTCTTTTTCTGATCAAACCTTTTTAGAGGAGATGTTTGTTAATTGAGCTTAAAGATATCCAAGTTAAAGTAAACTCTGGCCAATGAGAGAATATGTTCTCAAGAGCAGGAAAACAGTAACAATGAATATTTGCTCCGGAAAATACAGTGGTAACTAATTCAGAACTTATGTAACTTGTCCTGAGTCTAAGGTCTTCATGACTCCAGGGAATATACAGCATTTCGTTAGTGATGTTATCCTTCCATGATTACGGAACATTTCCAAGATTATCTTTTAAATTTTTATATGAGACAATTAACAAGATGGTCAGAGATGTTTTTTTCCTTTTTTTTTTCTGATCATGTAAGTCATACATACCCATTGCTAAAAATTTGGAATTTTCATAAGAGCATGAAGAAAAAAACCCAACTACCTATTAAACCATATCACCCATTAATAAGAACATTTTGATTTATTTCATTTGGATCTTCTGTCCATCTTTTCACATGATAGTATCATGTAATGTAGTTCTGTAATTTCTTACTTAACATGCAAGAACAGCCACTGTTCCATGATTCCATGGAAGCATGATTATAAGCATAATTCTGATGTCTGAATAACATACCTGAGCACATGGGATATACAATTTACAATATTTCTGTTATATATTTAATTCATTTCTATTTTAAGAATACGCAGTGATGATCATATCTTTGGGAATGAATACTTTTCTCCATTTCCTACTATTTCTTGATAGTGGTTTCCAGTGAAATTACTTAGATCAAAAGCTGTCAATGCTGGAAGGACGCCATAACCATGACTGCTTCCAAGTCTGCTCCAATTTCTACTCTTTCTGGGCATCCTTCTATGCTTCTGCATTTCCTCAGTTAAGCTGCAGGGGTGTTTTTTTTTAAACTGGCTATTATTAGTAGTAAAGATATTAATTTTTATGTTAATATGAATAAATCACCATGTCCTCCAAATGGTTTTTGGAAATAAAGCTTTTTATCTGCTTACTGTCACTTCAAACCTATTCTAAGGTCTTATTGATTAAAATGTTGTTTTGGAGGAGTTTTACTTATATAATCTGCCATGTGATTATTTTCTCATTTCTAATAGTTATACCTTTTATACTAATGGTAAATCAAAATAGTGATATGGACATATTTATATTGATTATGCTGTAATAAGAATGCTCTCAGAGTTCCATTGTTAACAATTACGTTTTATGTTGGTTTGAGATACATATTTACTTATTTGTTCAAAGAATATTTATATTTATTGAGTACCTACTAAAACCAGGGACTGACTGGTGAGGAAAAAAATGGATAAAATTCCTACTTTCAAGATGTTTATATAGTCTAGTAAGAAAAAAAGACATGCAGAATGGCTAAAATTAACAAGTCAGGAAATGACAGGTGCTGGCAAGGATGCGGAGAAAGGGGAACCCTCCTACACTATTGGTGGAAATGCAAGCTGGTGCAACCACTCTGGAAAACAGCACGGAGGTTCGTCAAAAAGTTGAAAATAGAGCTAACCTACGACCCAGCAATTACACTACTGGCTATTTACCCTAAAGATTCAAATGTAGTGATCCGAAGGGGCACGTGCAACCAAATGTTTACAGCAGCACTGTCCACAATAGCCAAACTATGGAAAGAACCTAGAGGTCCATCAACAGGTGAATGGATAAAGAAGATGTGGTGTGTGTATACACACACACACACACACACACGTCTGTGTGTGTGTGTATGGTGTGTATATATATATTTGTGATATATATATAAATATATAAAAAATGGAATACTATGCAGCCATCAAAAGAAATGAAATCTTGCCATTTGCGATGATGTGGATAGAACTAGAGGGTATTATGCTTAGCGAAATAAGTCAATCGGAGAAAGACAATTATGATCTCCCTGATATGAGGAAGTTGAGAGGCAACATGGGGGGTTTGGGGGGTAGGAAGGGAATAAATGAAACAAGATGGGATCGGGAGGGAGACAAACCATAAGAGACTCTTAATCTCACAAAACAAACTAAGGGGGGCCGGGGGGAGGAGGGTAGGGAGAGGGTAGTTGGGTTATGGACACCGGGGAAAGTATGTGCTATGGTGAGTGCTGTGAAGTGTGTAAACCTGGCGATTCACAGACCTGTACCCCAGGGGCTAACAATATATTATATGTTAATAAAATAAAAAATTTAAAAAAAAGGAAAAAAAGACATCAAAGAATCACAGGAGAAAATTATAAATTATAATAATTCACTGTGCAAAGTATATGGAAGGAGTGGTAGTTCTGTAACATGATAGAAATGCATGTATATACACACGTGTGTGTGTGCACGCACATGTGTATATGTTGGGGGGTAAGGTTAACTCAGCTGGCCAGCTTGCTCACACCTTGCATATTCCCTAGGAGGACCTGCTTCTGTGACAAAGGTTCTAGGTTGGCTTCTGAGAACTCACTCTTGAAATGTTCTGACAGAGTTTCTCCCACGCTGAGGGTCTTGCTACATGCTGTGGAGGTTTGTATGGAGTTTCTGGGAACATTAGGATGAACCCGAGCTTTCCTCTGAGGGTCGGGAGCTTCAGTGACAGAGATCAGTCACATGGGCATTATATGCTCATAGGACAGACCTCTTTCCGAGCCCTGTACTCCCGGCTCCAGCTAGCCTGGCACGGATCGTCACACATGAGATCAAGCACGTCATCTACGACTGCATGAGGAGCCCCTTCTTGGAAACTCCTGCCTGGTTTCCTCTGGACTTTGCCCCATGCTCTCTCTCCCTCCGCTGATACTGCTTGTGTTCTGCTGCTCTGACAGACTGTAACCATGACTGTAACAACTTCTAGCTTCCTGAGTCGTTTTAGCACATCACTGGGCCTGAGGCTGACCCTGGGGCTCCTCGATACAGTGCATCTACGACCATTTTCCAACCTGGGTAGCTGAGGTGGGCTTCTCTCAGAAGTACTGTCTGGAGCAGAAGCCTGAAGAAAGAGTGGGAGCTGACTGGACAGAGAGGGGAAATAGTGCTTCCCCAGTGTGAGAGAAGGGAAAGTGGCTAGAGGAGTACTTTACAGTCTGAGAAATGAGAGGAGGGAGAAGGCCACGGACAGCCTCACTGGCCACACGGAGGATGGGACCGCATCCCGGCCGCAAGCAGGGGTGAGCTGAGCAGACAACCAGTTCCCGCAGGCAGCAGCACAGACCAGAACGCTCGGAGGCCCCGTGAGCCAGCCAGGCAGGGTTCTCACCATAGTAGGTGGTATTCTTACATTCTTCAGATTCTAATTATTTGATGTTTTGCTGCTGTTCTTTATGGGGTTACTTGGTTGTTTGTGTTTGTTTTTAAAGCTGGAAAGGATCCTAAAGGAGTGAGTTCTTGAGAGGAAATGCAGAGAACAGGAAGGAGGGGAGAGAAGATAAGAGAATGAGAGGCAGATGAGTCTGTATTTTTACCTTTTTTCTCACTGAGTTCTCCTGCAGCCTCTTTCAAAATGCTTACATTTATTTGAAAGCCTGCCAATATTTGGTTTTAAGCTAAGTCTTAAATCTGAAGTTTTTAAAAACAAAGAATTACATAAGCACTTACCACTATAGAAGAATGCCTAATATCTAACGCATAGGTATGGTCCAAAACATGGGAGTTTAATTTTAAAAATCTGCTAACATCTTCTTTGATGATCCCAAGGTTGCGGAGGCCATTCATCATTTTTCCTTCTAGTTTCAGCATATCCAAAAGACTTTTAAAGAAAAAAAAAAAAAAGGTTTACTTTGATTTGCCAAAAAACCCTTTAAAGTTTATAGCTTTCTTAAAGCCTCAGAAACGAATTCCACTGGTATTTTTAATAATAGCAGGAAAAAATATTATTAAACTCATTAACAAATGAGACAAGGAGTTCTAATTAGTTACTTAGGGTAAACTCAGGTTGACTTTCTTGTGTGTAGTGATAAGATCTTAATATTTAAGAGGTAAGGCAACAAGGTATATTTATTACTTTTTTTTTTTTTAAGATTTTATTCATTTATTTGAGAGAGAGAGATCACAAGTAGGCAGAGAGGCAGCAGGCTCCCCACTGAGCAGAGAGCTTGATCCCAGGACCCTGAGACCATGACCTAAGCCAAAGGCAGAGGCTTAACCCCCTAAGCCACCCAGGCGCCCCTATTTATTACATTCTTAAGCAAAGAAGTGAAGATATGCTCGCTCACCCAAGTGAGCCAAAAATGAAAGGAATAGTACAATAGGTTACTCTTTTGGTAAATCTACTATTAAAACAAGGTAAGATCAAATAGGACCTAAAATATAAAATTTTAGCACAGAAAAGAGCCATTAAAGCATGAAAGTTCACATTTGTTTAGAAAACATATTAAAATTTCGAATCATATATATAATACTCTGAGAGCGCTTAAACATGACAGAAAATATTATAGCTAAAAAATAACATCAACAGATAATCCTACTGGCAAAAAGTCTGGGCAGTTTAAGTCTCTAAGTTTCTACTGAAGAAGCTCACATGTGTGCCAGGTAAGTGCCTTGTTCTTCCCAAATAGAGCACCTCTCACCCTGTCTTCCCCCAGGAAGTCCCAGGAAGGCCCAGACAGGTGGTCTCCTGCCCAGGTCCCGCAGCTGATGCACAGAGCGGGGATGTGAATGCTGTGGGAAGACAGCACTTCCCTTAGCTGTAAGGCTTTACGGATTGTGGTAAAGTGTCCTTGTATTTGGAAAAGTAAAAGTTTACCAGGCAAGGAAGGACGTTATTACTTTTTGAAACCAAGTGTTAAAATTCTTATTTATAATATGTAACCTAATTGCCTCCTTAAAAAAAATCCAATCATGGAAATCACTTCGCTTTTCAGAAATGAACAGAATCAGAATAAAGCAATATATAGATTTTAGAATACCATTCTTAGGGAGGTCTATAGAAATCTACATTTATTTTTATTTTTAAGCATTTTATTTAGGGGCACCTAGGTGGCTCCAGTCGGTTAAGCATCTGCCTTTGGCTCAGGTCATGATCTGGGGTCCTGGGATCAAGCCCCCGTGATTCTCCCTTTCCTTCCCACTCCTACTCTGTCATTATCTCTGTCCCTATCTCTGTCTCTTTCCCTCTCAAATAAATAATTTTTTTTTATTTATAGAGGCACCCCTAGAGATCTATATTAAAAAAGTAGAGATCTAATACCTGAACTTGTACAAAAGCAGTTTTTTTTTTTTTTTTTTTTTTTTTTTTTTTTTAATAAGTGTTTCAAGCTGGCCTGGAGGACTTAGCTCTGAAAGTCTGTATCCTAAGGCAGTTCTGACCACTGCCTTTCAAAGCACACTTTTCAGCCTCCCCTCCAACCTATTAGAGGATAAGTGTGGTAAAAAGAGCACTAGCTTAAATACCACAAATCACCCTTCTAATAAGATTTAGTTTTGGTTACAATGCTACTTCACACATGGCTTCTTGAAGTTCTTAACCCCTTTGGTCTAAATTCTCTTACGTGTAAAATAAGAATTCTGGATTGCATTGCCAATGTTCTCTCCATTTTATGATGCTTACTGATCAGACACTTTTTGGGGGCAATAGAACTTTAATATTCCCCATAGCTTTTGTATCTACCATTTTTGTAATCTCAACCTAGTTTCCAAGGAAAACCAGGGTATACCGGAAAGAGCATGGGATTTTGAATCCTGCTACTATTTGCCAGCTGTGTCCCTGTCTTTGTGTGACACTTGAGTCTTCGTTTCCCCATCTAAAAAATATAATGGTGAGAATCCTTTTATAAGGCATAAAGATTAAATTAATTCACTATGGGGCACACACTTGCCCTCAATAAGCATGTTTCTTCCTTGGTCTTTTTAAATCTTGAATTTGGGCTACCAATTAAAAAAACATGGTTCTTTAAATGTGTTAGGTCTATTTATCAGGAAAACTCCTTATATCTCTGGATTTTGAAAAAATTAATATAATTTCTCATGCCTCTCTTTTAAATAGTTACTATCTTTAGATTTGCTTAGAGCCCTTCATCGGCTTCTCCTGCCTTTGAGAGGAAAGGTGAAAATCCGAAGCCTGGTGGCACAGTCTGCCCCTTACCCACCTTGGTGACCGCAGCTTCTTCCAGCTCCTCCTCCCTCCACAGCCTGGCCACAGGACAGGATTTTCATTTTCTCAAATGGGCCACTGCTTGCAGAACCCACTCCCCACTCTGCCTTATCTATCCTTTAAGTGTTAGCTTAAATGATCCCATCCTTGAAGAAATCTGACATTCCCCATGTTCCATCAAGAGCTACTTTAAATCTCCAGAGTTTTACACTCCTAGAGCCCTGCAAACCTTCCTGCACTATCATTATGTATCTACTATCTGTTACCCCACCAGACCGCGTCTTCACCACTACACCCCAACATCTACCAGTTCCTATAGCACAGTAGGCACTCAGATAGTCACTGAGCTGAATTGTAATACTGATTTTATAATTCTGAATTTTAATGTTTCATGCATTACAAATACATATTTTATCAAGAGCCCCAGAGGACTCCGAGCCAGACAACTTTAAAACAATGTGAAGGGTTTGAAAGGTGGGGGGAGGTGGGAGGTTGGGGGAACCAGGTGGTGGGTATTAGAGAGGGCACGGATTGCATGGAGCACTGGGTGTGATGCAAAAACAATGAATACTGTTATGCTGAAAATAAATTTAAAAAATGATTAAAAAAAAAAAGATACAGAGGAAAACCACACAAGTAAGGATCTCAAGATACCTCTGTTATATCTTTCTGTCTGGTAGTTATACTGTGGGGATGCTCAAGCAGGACAGGTTGGCTATCAAAATGATTAACATCCACTTTGCACCAGTTTGTCTGCTCAAATCTGTGGTTGAGGTGATTATGCTTAGAGAAATAGATGTGTCAGTGGCTCTAGGGTAGAGAATGTGAGACACCATTTATGGACCTTCTCAAGTTTACTCGGCCCTACCTGCCTTCCTCCCGGGTCACAGCCTCGGCCTCCCGCTGCTAACCTTCTAGGGGATGAGAGCCAGGCTTGGACCTGGCCTTGGACTCAAGCAGCGCTGACCATACTCATGGAGGCTCCGGCTCCTCCCACTACATCCAGGGACCGAAGGCAAAGACTGTATCCGTCCCCTACAACCCAAAACGCAGTGAGAGACGGGCGCTAGGAAAAAAGCATAAAATAATTCCTCACTCCCATTCGGTCCCTAAACAGGGAATTGTGCAGTACTAGTCCCACGGGACCTCTCTCTGGATCTAGGATATAACCTCAGTAACATGTCATTTTCCTTCCTTCTCCTCTTGCCTGAATCATTTTCTTTTAGGCTCCACACTGATTTTATTCTCTAGGTTCTGACTTCTTTCTGGGAATTTATTTTGTGCTAAAAGTGTCAGAAGATACAAACACCCTCACATCTTGTCCTCCCGCAAGGGCCTTAGAGGAGCTACGGCCAGTGATCACATCAGTGAGGAACAAAATGTGTCCCAAGTCACACAGATCACCACTGACCAGCTAGATGAGCTAACGGGGCTGTGTTTCCTGAATAATTTACAGCCTTTCTAAGTAATTGGGCAAAACGTTCCTGCTACGAAAACCTTCCCGAAATCTACCCACCGACTTACTCCCTCTCTTGAACCTGTTCTCACCATTCCTGAGCACAGATGGAATTCCTGTCCCGCTGAGGCTTGCAGGCCAGCAGCTAACAAGGGCTCTACTCCTGCTGTGGAGAGGGCTTATCCTGTGTATCTTAGTTATCATTTTTCCCAAGCATCCAACTAAATAAAGAGAAAAGCTTCATTTGTGCTACTGCATTTCTCAGTCTTTTCTACATTTTCCTATGCTTCCCCAACTGGTAAGAAAATGAAATGAACATTTACTTAATTGAAGTTCAATGACAGTATATTCAATTGAATTAAAACTGAATATCTGAACTAAGTATCGTGTTTACTAAATTTATCTTATAAATACTAATTTTTAAAGTAGCTGTATGCTTCTCTTTAAAAGTAAAATAAATTCAGTTTGGTTTTTCTTGTTTGGCCCATGACTAATTTGTGGATCAGTGCTCATGACAAATACAAGACTTTCTAATTTTGCCCTAGAGCATTTTTAAAAAAGATTTTATTTGAGAGAGAGACAGAGAGAGAGAGGACACATGAGCAGTGGCCAACTGAGCTACCGAGGCGCCCCTACTCTAGGGCATTTTGGAAGAATTTTTTATTTGGACCTATGAAAACAGAATGCTGAAACCTGAATGCTACAATTTCAAATATCCTTTCTGACAAATACAAGCACTTTAAACTCTTTCTGTTAATTCCATTCTTCTGGGAAAATGCCTTGTGTTCCTTTCAGTTCCTTCCTGGAGGGTAGAGTCCCTGCCGGCTCAGCACAGTCCCATGGAACTGTCCTGCTAAAGGACAGAACTATAAGGAAAGACAGTTTGCAACAATGCGGCAAGTACAGATGAAGGTTTAGAAACTTGAGTTTTCACATCTGAGCACATGTCTCCAGGGTCTCTCCCAGGCCTGCATTCTAAGACACTTGAGAGTTTTCTAGCAAAGTAACAGAAGTGTTTTGAACAAAAATATGTATTTGCTTTACTTTTAAAGTGATTATCTGCATTTTGGGAAACACTAAGTTCACAATATTTTCCTTCATATAAATCATAGTTTCTATCAGTAATTTAACACTTACCTAAAAGGATCATAAGCACTCATATCCACACGAAGTCCATTTATGAACAGACAAGCATCACCTGGCTGAATTTCAAATCTATCATGAAGACCCTTGAAAGAGAGCAGAGTAATAGTTAGCCAAGTCCTATAACAACAGCGACCTGTGCCTGAAGTCGGTGAATTTTCCACAGAGTCATAGAGTAAATACTTTGGGCTTTGCTGGCCATGTCGTCTCTGTTGCAGCCACTCAACTCTTACCCGTAACAAAAAAGCAGCCACAGACAGCACGCAGACAAACAGGCATGCCCAGGTTCCCATAAACCTTGACTTTATGAAACAGGAGGGAGGCTGGATTGGGCCTCTAGGTGGTTAGCAGCCTGCTCACCCCTAAGCTTAAGTGATGGAAATCTTGTGATAGCTTAGAGACACAAATACCTGAATATTTTGATACATGTTTCTGCAATATGTATTAAAGTTCTAGCTCTAGGACAATTACTTACCTAATACATCTTGTATTGTGTGTGCGTGTAGGCGCACACATACTTAGAATATGATAGTTGCCACACTCCTAGTCCTTACTGTCACGGACTCAAAACTTTGGTGGGTTTGGAAATATTAGTTGGAGATCACTCCAAATTCATGTAGGTTCCCATTAAAGCAGTGTGCCAATGTTTAGCTTTTTTTCATTCAGTACATGCTCCCCAAGCATATCTGAAACACTTAGATTTTCTATGAGCTAGAAACCACTTCAGGGACTAGAGCAGTAACAGAAGTAAAGAATGTAATGCTCTTGCCAGTACAGCATAGTTACCAAGATAGTGGGGAGGGGGTCATATCCACTTTAAATCCTAGTCTTGCCATTTAGTCACGGTAAGTGTTGGACCAAGTTACTTTGCTTCCGTATGTCTCCGTTTCCTCATCTGGAAAATGGAGTACTTACTTCTATCTCAAAGGTAATAAAGAATAAATGTGATCTATATCTGTGTCTAGTCACACATGCAGCACTCACAAGGGAAGCTTTCATTACTATTAGAGCAGGCAGATTCATTTAGAAGGAAAAACAGAGGTTGGTATCAATTATTCTAGAAAGGCAGGTGAAGCAAGTAACAAGAAGAGATTCAGAGAAGGTCTGGAAGAGGTGAATTTTTCCATGTGTTATCACTCACCACAACAGGTTACATAAAGAAAAGGGAGAGAAGGATCTAAATTTGTAACAGGACAGAAAATAATTCCACTTCATTTATACGGAATACTAGCAAGAGATTAAACTCTAACATGAGAAGATTCATAGGTGAAACTCTGATTTATCTTTAACTATTTCTGTGCCTTTCTATCACTTATTCTAAGAAATCTGCATTCTAACTCCAAAATCTATAGATGCCTAATGAACTCATTGCTTATTTTCCCCAAACTTGCAGAGAACTCTCATACACACTGTGTCAAGCTCTCTCTAGCACCTAATTCGTTTTAGGCATCTCAGCGGTAAGGAGAAAGCGCGTCAAGCACACAGATCTATACTAAACTATTTCCCTCTACAAGGCTGATGCCAGCCAGAGGGCCTTGAACAAAGACAGTCGAAACAGGGTAACCAGTTAAACTCATGGATCTGACTGCTGAAATACTGTTAGTCTACTGGAGACTGCTGCTGACAAATTCTTTCTCCTTCCCCTCGGAGGAGTAAGCCTTCAATCCTGGAAAATTACCCAAGTGTACAAGTTAAGATAGATTTTTGCAAATCAAGAGGTTAAGACTTCAGTTTCCAGCGATATGATGAACCAGAAATCCTGAAATCCTACTAAAAAATGTTAGATTGGGACGCCTGGGTGGCTTAGTTAGTTGGACGAGTGCCTTCGGCTCAGGTCATGATCCCAGAGTCCTGGGATAGGGCTCCCAGCTCCATGGGGAGTCTGCTTCTCCCTCTGACCTTCTCCTTGCTCATGCTCTCTCTCACTGTCTCTCTCTCAAATAAATAAAATCTTTAAAAAAATGTTAGATTAAAATATTAATAATACCCTCTAAATAGATGGTTTCGTTTTTAAAAAGTAAAGACTTCATGTAAGGGCAGAGAAGTAGTAGGAATAGGAGTCCAAGGATAGAAGCAAACACTGAAGGCACCACCCCAAGGAAATCTCAAGCTTCCTAGGAAGCCTAAAGCTTGGAGCTTGCAGGGCTGATCTCAGAAGGACCAGAGCCAAAGCCTTGGGCCCACTCAGAGCAGGGAGAAGAGTCAGAGATATCCTGTGCACACAAATGAATGGTGTGAAAGGTGATCTAGAAAACAAACTGCCCTGAAGAAACAGCATAGAAGCTTTCTGGTCTCACGTTGGTTCTTGGTGAGGGAAGAACAGGTTTTCTTTTTCTTTTCTTTTTTATTATGTTAGTCACCATACAGCATGTCATTAGTTTTTGATGTCGTGTTCCATGATTCATCGTTTGTGTATAACACCCTGCGTTCCATGCAGTCTGTGCCCTCAATACCCATCACTGGGCTAACCCATCCCCGACTCCCTCCCCTCCAAAACCCTCAGTTTCTTTCTGAGTCCACAGTCTCTCATGGTTTGTCTCCACCTCCGATTTTCCCCCCTTCATTTTCCCTTCCTTTTAATGTCCTCCATGCTTTTCCTTATGTTCCACAAGTGAAACCCTATGATAACTGACGTTCTCTGCTTGACTTATTTCACTCAGTGGCATAATCTCCTCCAGTCCCATCCATGTTGAATACCCAACTTTTGCATCAACTTTTTTTTTTTTAAAGATTTTATTTATTTGAAACAGAGAGAGCATGAGAAAGAGAGAGAGCGAGAGAGAGCGCACAAGCAGGAGAGGCTGAGGCAGATGGAGAGGGAGAGGCAGACTTCCCATTGAGCTGGAAGCCCTATGTGGGGCTTGACCCCAGAACCCCAAGATCATGACTGAGCAAAAGCAGATGCTTAACCGACTGAGCCACCCAGGCGCCCCAAGAACAGGTTTCCAATAAGAATTCATGACCTCTTTCATCTTCATAGGAGCTTGAGGCTCAATTTCACATTATTTTTAAGGTCCCAAAAATATACACAGACCTTTTATTTGAAGTGCAGTTAAGCTGGGAGTGCTCTTTGGCTTTGAGCAGAAACAAATATAAAAAACAGAACCTCATTCAAAAAAAGAGGGAATACATTAAAACATAACCCCCTTTAAGAACCAACCAAGCTGGGTCATTACGTGACGCTAAAAAAAATTCTGACTGAGTGAATCTCAGAAGACTGGCTGAGCTTTCTAATGGTAAGTCTGTTTATAAACATGTCTGGAGGCCCCTAGGCTGAAAATGCATTCATTCTGAATTTTAAAAGTGAAGTCAGATATATCTTGATGTAGGAGATGTTTTGTTGCTGTGATTTTTCCAGGATGAGTGATGAGAGAAGATTACAATTTTTTAAAAAATGTCCTACAGAAGAACTCTTAGAAGGGACATTCTATTAGGGATTTTCTTTACAATTCTAAAATTTTCATCCCTCCTAAGTAATTAGTTCACATAATTAGAAAAGGTATGGCTTTTATTTGGATTGGGTATGATTCTTTACTTGGATTTTGTATTTAAACACCAGCATTTGGTTTATTACATAATTATGAGATTGAAACAATCTATTATACAACCACTGAAGAAAAAAAGAGTTAACCAGATTACCCTCTCATATTTCCATTTTATTCCCCTGGACAAAAAAGTATTATGGAAACAAACAGCTTACAGTAAACAATAACATACACATTGGACTGACATTTCTAATTCTGCCCAATATCTGATTACAATAACAATTCTGAACTTCAAAGCGTAATTTGCTGTACTCTGGACTGAAAGCAGTTGCCTCCTGAATAAAACCAAACCCAAATTCACTTCTATAACTTCAGCACGGTAATATTTTCTGACTAATCTCTGCATGACTTTTGCTCTCCTAGTTACTATTACACATGTATCATCATGTAACATCCTCGGTCATCTCTTTCTTTAAAAGGTCGCTAATGATTCTATTGTAAAAAAATAATAAAATTAGTTTCTGATCTCCTCCTGCTGCCTCTCCTCTTGCCTGGCCCAACCTCACTCAACAGTTTTCGACTCTTTTGTGGTTTGAAAATCTGATGCCAACCTGGTTTTCTTTCCTTATCCTTATGGCTACATGCACCAATAATTCCTTTTTTCCTATAGCCTTTGTTCGTTTGATGATTCTTGGTCAGTTTCCCAGTTACACAGCATGCCCTTTTATTTATTTATTTATTTATTTATTTAGAGAATAATAAATAAATAAAAAGATTTTTATTTATTTGTCAGAGAGCGAGAGTGTATGAGGACAAGCAGGGGTAGCTGCAGGAAGAGAGAGAAGCAGGCTCCCCACTGAGCAAGAAATCCCGATACGGAACTTGATCCCAGGACCCAGGGATCATGACCTGAGCCAAAGGCAGACACTCAACTGACTGAGCCACTCAGGTGTCCCCACAGTGTACCCTTTTAAAAAAAATTTTTATTAATTTTTAAAATTTCTTTTCAGTGTTCCAGAATTCATTGTTTATGCACCACACCCAGTGCTCCATGCAATACGTGCCCTCCTTAATACCCACCACCAGGTTCACCCAACCTCCCACCCCAGCCCCTCCAAAACCCTCAGATTGACAGCGTACCCTTTCAATAATGTGTGTTCAAGTCGTTCATTTCAGAAAAGTACCTAATTACAGCTTAAAACATTTGCTCTGTCCATTTCACAGACGCCACTATAAGAATGCTGGATTTCCTTTATCTGCCTTTTATTTGTCATTTTTCTTGAATCCTTTCTACTTGTTTTAATTTTTTTTAAGATTTTATTTATTTATTTGAGATTGAGAGGGAATGAGAGAGAGAGAGAGCATGAGCAGCAGGAGAGAAAGGCTCTCCACTGAGCAGGGAGCCCGATGCGGGGCTCAATCCTGGGACTCTGAGATGGACTTGAGCAGAAGGCAGATGCTTAACCAACTGAGCCACTCATGCGTCCCTTCTTTGCATTTCTTAATTCTAGCCACTATGTCTCCTCCTGTGCTTTTTATAAGGTCAGTTCTCCGTTGTGCCACTTGTAATTTTGATCTGTATTTCTAAAATGGTTACTTTCAAGATCGTTGCCAGGTCCTTCCAGCTCTGGTTTCATGCTCTCTGGTGACCTGGCCATCACCCCCTCTATAGGCCCATCTTCGCCCGTGAGTCTCTATACTTCTGCCTCCTGTGTTGCATCTCAGCTTCATTAGCTTTTCGAGCACGTGTCTGAATGTCGTGCCGCAGTCCTCTGCTCAGTGAAGTTTCTTCATCTACAGTGTAAGTTTGGTTCCTCCTCTTCCCCTTTACAGGGACATCTTGAGATGCATGTAATAGGTCTACACTTTTCTAAGCATATCTGAATCACTTAGATTTTCTTGCACCAGGCATTAGCAGGGGAGATCATTTTGGAGTAAAAGAGGCAAAACTAGCCTCCAGGTTTCCTGGCCTGTGGTTTCCGTACAGAGATCCACAGTGTGAGCCGGGTCTCCCAATGTCGTTTTCCTTAGATTCTCCAATATTAACTGGCTCAAAGGCTCTCATCACCAGGCACTTTTCCTCTTCACTCAGCCACCAAAGGATGCTGCCCTTATCTCCTGGAGGAGCTGTTCCCTCAAACTAGCCAGGTTTTCTTCAATCTGCCACTTCCATGCACTTGGCACGACCCACCTCCCGCAGCAGACGTGCCCTCTCCTATCTGTGTTAGTCCCACCTGCCCATAGAGCTCCGTCTCAGAGCAGAGCCCTCTCCCCCGAGAGGGAGTGCTTGCTGCTTCTTCCTGGTACCCCGGCTGCGTCCCACACTTCCCCTCCATGCGACTCTGGCTTTATGCTTCAGTTCTGCTGGGGCTGGCCATTTCCCACCACACACAAAATTTAGGTTTTTGCCTTCTGCTAGTTTTGCTGAAAAGCTGTTTTTATTCTTCTTGTTGCTATGTATGATTTTTAGGAGAATAAATGGGACTATTTTGAATTGGGCTGTAGCCATATTCCTATTGGAGCCAATCACTATCCTCTTAATAACAAAATGTCAGCTTAAGCCAGCTTTTAACTCAAAATATAACTAAATAAAATTAACCAAAGCCAGCTTCCCTAGCTAAGTTGACAATAAAATGTGCAATATACAAATAATAAAGATACTAAAATTTAAAAGATCCAAATAATTCCTAAAAAAAAAAAAATGAGGAGATACAGCAAATACTAGGATTGACAGATAATGTTAATCCTGGATTAACATAATGAAATATGAACTGAAAGATCTTTTTAAATGTGATATTAGAATAACTCTGTAATAATTCTAACCTTAGGGGCACCTGGGTGGCTCAGCCGGTTAAGCGTATGCCTTTGGCTCAGGTCGTGATCCCAGCATCCTGGGATAGAGCCCTGCATTGGGCTCCCTGTTCGGTGGGGAGCCTGCTTCTCCCTCTCCTTCTGTTACTCCCCCTGCTTGTGCTTTCTCTGTCACATAAATAAATAAAATCTTTAAAAAAATTCCAACCTTAACCTTGTCATTCTGACTACATTTCTACTATTTCTGCCATCTTGACGCTGTACATATTTACAAAATATGCTCACAGATGATTCTAATCTGAACCATGTAATTACAGTTTCCAGAAGAGGTTTGAAGAAGATGACTTCTTCAAAGCTAGTACCAGCAACTAAACCAGGACTTCTGCCTGTTCTTATTTCCATAGCTATTTCATTCCTTCAGTTCTTCTAATAGCCCTAAAATCAGGTTTTGTGGAGCAACAGAAATTATTCTGAATTTCTTTCAAACACAGAAACATTGTTGTATAGTTTCAAGAGCCTAGGATAAAATACAATTAAACAGATGGAAAAGTAACGTATGAAATTTAATACATTTGATGGTATTACTGTAACCAGGTTCTTAATACAAAGAACGCCGGAATCTCAGTGGCTTACTAGAAGAAACATTTACTTCTTGCTCATATCATGCAGTCACACCTTCAAGTCATCTTCGGTTCCACTCCAGGGCCTTTTTCATTTCAGGTGCCAGACCAGGGGAGCAGCGCCTGTGTGGGACATGCCTCATGACAGAGAGCAGAAGCAACAAGGCAACCGAACCACAAAGCTGCTGCTTGCACAGATGTGTGTATCTGCTCATTTTATATTAGCCAAAGTGACATGGCATCAATCAACATCTGAGGGAAGAGAGTGACTGTGAACAACAACATAATCCATCTCAATATTTCATGTTTCCCCTCTGCAAATGTATCAACCAATGATCTTAAATTTTTAAGCAGTCCTTCCCTATGACTTTCTATTTCCCTATGACTTTCTATATTAGCAACAGCAAACATTTGGTCATAAAGTACTATAGGGAAAATAACACTGTCTCTCCCCACTTTTCTAGCTAGCTACTGTCTACTTCTTGAGTCATCTCTTGCCCTCCTAGAGGGAAATGAGACCACCTATGTCATTACAGCTCAACTATGGGGATTAAGAAGGGGGATCCCTTGAGCTGGTATCACTTAACTATTACAGGAAATTCTTGTCCAGGAAGAAAAAGCTATAAATGAATAAATAATCATTTGCTTCAGGAAATTCTTGCAAACAAAGTGTGCCAGGCAAATCTGGAATGTATCTGCAAAACAGTCTGTTGGCAAATCTGAACAGTTACCTAATCTGGGCAAAAAACTTGCTTATAAATTTGCTCATCAAAACCATCACTTTTGGGGTGCCAGGCTCAGTAGGTTAAAGCCTCTGCCTTCAGCTCAGGTCATGATCCCAGGGTCCTGGGATCGAGCCCCGCGTCGGGCTCTCTGCTCAGCAGGGAGCCTGCTTCCTCCTCTCTCTCTGCCTGCTTCTCTGCCTACTTGTGATCTCTCTGTCAAATAAATAAATAAAATCTTAAAAACAAAACGAAACAAAACAAAAAACAAAAAACCATCACTTTTGTGTTGACCGATCCTAAACCAATGCTAAAGCCCAGAATGGCACAGGAGAAGAGCTGCTGCTTGAGAGACGGGTTCCTGGCACAGCCAAGGTCAAGCTGCCCAACGCTGTTCCAATGCCAGCCCCTGAACCAGCCACACCAACTGTGGCAGCCCCAGCGCCAATAAACTTGGCTGCTGTGTCAATGTCCCAGGAGACAACACTGGTCTGGAACCCCCGTCAGGCCATCTGGAGCAGGGAGCTGCTCTAGGATGGCTGTTTAGCTGGGATCTCTGGCCTGCTCAAGAGGGAGGCAGACACAGGACTGATTAGATCCCTGGTACAACAGCAAATCAGAGCCGAAGAAATGAGCACTGCCCCGGTGGTCTGCTTTTTCTCAGTCTGCACTCCCACTGCCCCTATGCCAACCACAGCACTTGCCCCGCTCAAAGTGCCTCTTCTTTTTTTTTCCATCAAAAAATGGTGTTTATTTTTTTACCAGAGGTAGTTCAACACTCCATTAGCAGACAGTGTGGGTGATTAGTTCAGTTTATTATTAGTTATGAACTAATTATTTAACTAAATCAACTAATTTACAATTAGTTACAAACTGTTACAGACTCCACCCAAACCCCAAAATTTCCCCTACCTTAAAAGACCCAACTCGCTTGAACAGAAGCTCTGGAACCTACAGATAATCTACCATAACATCCTTCTTTTGAGAGTAAGATTCCACCAAGGTCTCCTCCCTTACTTCAGTAAGTGATTAAACTCAGCTTTGCTTGATCAACAGGTTTTCCTCTGGGTTTTTTCATAGGGGACCTGACAGTCTACATTAGATTTCTCCTATCCCACCATTTTATTAAATGCATTTCTCTAATTTTTGTATGTTGTTCTTCTGGAAATAGGAGTCAGTCAAGAATTTTGAGAAGAAACGAATGTAGATCAAATTTCTTAAGCTCCTCAAATATTTTTGTTTTCTAATCACCTGGCAAGACGGTTGGCCCTTGAATGAATTCAAAGTGCTTATGAAATTGATCTGAAATGAACTGTGTATTAGAGCACAAATTCTGGTACTTTTACTAACTCTGTGACTCAACAGAAATCACTGGGTCTCATTTTATAAATTGGAATATTAATAACTGCTACAATACACATATCACTTAAAAAACCACCTGTTGCTAAAAACTGACTGTATTACAGATAACATTTAAACATTCAACAGTTTTTAATTCAACACATATTTCTGAGGGAATGTGCCATACCAGGCACCATACTCATTCAAGCCTCCAGGTTCAGAGTTTTCTGATTTCCTCAATCCTATCCCCATCCACTCTGCTTCAGCAACCAGCTTTGGTCATCACCCTATGATTAGGCCATCGCACTGGCCTACCTGTGAAATTTACCAGTGCAGTGATCTGGGTCTTCAGTCCTTCCAATGACCTCACTTTCATCTCCACTATATTCTTCTTTGACCTTATGAAGTCCTCCAGCCTTTTGACACTAAGCCACCTCTTGGAGCAAAGCTCTGATGACCAGAACACCCACTCTGGGCTATGACATGAGCACAAAAATAAACTGGATTGGGTGAGGCCACTGATACTCTGGCATCCTCCATTTTTCCTCCCTTTTCTTCACTACCCTCTCTTCTTTTCCTACTGAAAGTACGTTATTCAAACAAAATTCACTGGAAGTATGGAACTTTCATTAGAAAACAATCCACTCTGTTCCAAGAATGGTAAGAGCAATTGGGAAAATTACAGTAAAGAGTAATACTACAACTAGTTCTGGAAAATAAACAATAATTTGTTAGGTGATCAGTGAGGCAAGGAATACCCTGCCCAGGGATGCTGTGTGATGGTTCCCAACACCAGGCTCCAGGCACGGACAGGCATCGACGTCACTGTAACTGCTGGAGCTTCTGGTCGCCATCGGAAGAGCTGAGATCTACTGAGAGCTCTGTCTGCGTGGGACGGGCACCGTTGGCTGGTTAAGTTAACCCACCTCTCCTCAGCCTGCCCCAATTACTAGAAAAGAACGCCACTTTTCTAGCCTCCCTTGCGGCGAGAGATAGCCGCATGACAAAATTCCGGCCAATCTGATGGAAGAGTTAGCTGAAGTGTTCCAGGAAGGCTTTAGAGAGGACACATATGGCTAATACCGTCCTCCTGCCTCTTTCTGCTTTGAATACAAGTAAGAAGTCTAGAGCTGCGGGAGCCACTCCACGGCCATAGAAGGGGAAAACCATGTCTGTAACCAACTACTCTGAGAATTCTTTATGTGAGAAAAACAAATTCCTACTGTTCAAGGGCCTGTGCATCTGGTTCTAGTTCTTAAAGCCAAGGCAGTCCTATGTCATTAACCCAGGCGGTGTTCTAAGCACTTTATAAATACCATCACAGCTAGGGTCATTTGGGTTCTTAAGAATCTTTTCAAATTACTGATCAACTGTGCCCTATATGACATACGATTCTAATAATGTTCCAGTGGTCCAAACCTGACTCGGGCCTCACAAGCTTTTAAAGCAAAACCAGTTATGAGAAACAGAATAATTAGCTCATAGCTTTATTCTTTATCCTATAAAGAAAACCATACTATGTGGGCAGAAGGTCTGGAGTACAGGTGAATGAAGAAGTTAAGTTGTATGTCAGGAAAGACTGGCTAGAATCACAGACTGTAAGCTACATCAAGTAGACAATCTAAAAATGGAAAAACCTAAACTGTTTTAATAATCTAAAAAACACAAATTATCATTTTCTTTTTTGCACAAAAATTGAAGATCCAAACTCTAAAATAGTGGTATTAGTGTAGTAAATTGGAAAAAAAAAATTCAAACAAACCTTTTGATTTTCCTGTATTTCCTCCCTCATAAGTTGATTTACAGCAATTCTGGTCAGAGATCTGGGAAAATAAATACGGATATAATTAATTTTTCCTTAAATGTTTAAGACTAATCTGTGATTCACTGTAGTAGTACTCTGGATAAGAACCTAAAAATTCAAAATGTTTCATGACTGAAAAGTATCCATTTCCATGCAGCCCATCTGACAACTGGTACAATGGCTTTCATCTGACAAGGGTGTTCGATTCAGGTGGATTACAGACTGTCAAGAGTTCATGTACGCTCGGGTGATGTATGGAGTTGCTGAATCAGTGTACTATACACCTGAAACTAACACAACACTGTATGTTAATTACACTGGAATTAAAATAAAACCTTAATTTTAAAAAAGGGCTCACCTGCACTAACTGTATGCTTTAAGTACTGTCAGCACTTGTTTACTACTAGATACTTATTTTTCAAATATACTTGACTGAAAACGCTGTTTTGTGCTACTGGGCCCAGACAGAGAAATTTCGTATGAAATTACCAATATCATCAAATGTGCCAATGCAAACTGGCAATTTTCAGAATACCTGGACATAAAGATTTTGGTTAACCTGGGACCTCTACCAGGGCATGTAAGCTCTAAACAAATAATAAAACTGATTTCACATATTGACTCTTGAATATCCCCTATAACTTAAAGACAGAGAAGATTTTTTTTTTTAACAGGAGTTATCAACTCCTAGCAAAATTAGTTACATATTTGTCAATTTTATGCAAATAAGTGACTGAAAAATTAAAAGGTTTATAATGCAAAGTTCAGCTTTAAAGTAAAACGCAAGCAGAAAGGTGTATCTTAAGACAGTTCACAGTAAGTATGTATTATCTCATAAAACATGGTAGCATTTGAGAGAAATTACAAAAGATAATTTGATAATACAAATTTTTCATTCATTTATAAAATATTTTCTCATTTACTGATTTTCTAAAGAGTGGCTTTACAGATATGCTCAAGCCTGTAAGTTAGCCACTAAGCAGTGTTACTGCAGTTTGCAATTTTTTTTAGAGATCAACCACAAAATGAGAGCAGAGTTTAGCAACAGAACCCTGAATTACAACTGACTTACTGTCAAAAGAGTGAATTAATGGTCCTCTTAAAACTAGAGTTATTTTACTTAATTTGTATTTGATCTAGTAATTTCAGAAACAGCAGTGCAGCTAAACATTTATACACACGTGCATACTTCTGTTTTAGTATATGCTGACTTCTCAAGTTCTTGACTGTTTAAGCTAGAATTAACACAAAGAATCACATCAATACATCAATTCTTTTTTTTTTTTTTAAAGATTTTATTTATTTGACACAGAGAGAGAGATCACAAGTAGGCAGAGAGCCAGGCAGAGAGAGATAGGGAAGCAGGCTCCCTGCTGAGCAGAGAGCCTGATGTGGGGCTTGATCCCAGGACCCTGAGATCATGACCTGAGCTGAAGGCAGAGGCTTTAACCCATTGAGCCACCCAGGCACCCCAATACATCAATTCTTAATCTGTAATTAAGTTGACAAACTCCTCTATTTCAGGGTCCCCTGGAAAGGTTCTTGTTATCTTGTGACCAACTACATATTATTTATTTGTCTTACAAAAGAAAGAAAATCTAGATTTAAAATTCAGTAGTTTGCACTGTGGACAAATGTACAACAAAGTGTCTGAGACACACAGAGGCGCAGCAAACCCCCATGGGTGGAGAAGGGCTGGAGCCATGGCAGGAACGTCCTCCCGTTCCTTCCAAAAAAACACAGCTGCACTGATCACGTGCTCTGTGTCTTCAAGAAAAGCTAACTTATTTTCACTGGTTGTTTATAATTGTAGAGCCTGTCATTCCTAACCAGACTACAAATGCACAAGACTTTGTTATTTTGTAAAAGTACTGATTACTTTTAGACATGCTTAAGTATTATCTATTGAACTGCAAGATATATTTAATGTAAACTCAGTATTTCTGGAAGGAGTTCCATTAGGTATCCTATTGGCAAAAAAGTCCTCCATAAAATTTTCCATAAATAAGACACTACTACCTGTTTAGAATCTGAAAGGGTAAGAACATGATCTAGCCATACTCTGGGCATAAATCTATTTAGAATAATACTTTTCATAACCCCTTACCTAGAAAAGAGAAAAAATATCCCCTCATTATTCATTCCTTAAATAAGTTTACCATAGCTGGATTATCATATCACTGTTTATGTTTAAATAACTTCAATAAATTATTTTTCCTTTCCATTTGTGTCTAATTCAAGAGTTCTATCCTGCAGTATACACACATGTATACACAAGCCAGTATTTTCCTGATTAAAAAAACCATGCATAGCGAAGAAATACCCTGATTTCATTAACACTATATCTGTGAGAATTAATTGATATCACTATGTTAAAATGAAATCAGCTATTTTCATAAAATTTATTTAATGGAAAGGGTTCTGGCTTTAATCAAAGTAATAAATTTTAACATACCTGGCTTTTATGGGGAAGTTCTGTGAAATGTCTTTCATTAATTTTATGGCATCATAAACTGGAGTGGACATTATTTGAGAAGCTGCCTGAAAACTAAGATCTGGGGAAAAAAAAAATCATTAGGGAATCTAGCATAGTATCAGATCTTTATAGACAGTCCATGTAATTTAAATAACTTAGTCAACACTTCTTGCCATGTTATAATATATATATGTTAACACTCTTACATTTAACATTCTTCAAAAGTTTTAAATGTAAGGCTATCACTTATGTCCAAATAAGGTAAGCTTTACACTTTTATAAAGGATTAATTATCATTTAATACCTATTGTTTTCCACCAATTATAGTATAGCTTCAGAAAAAGATATGGGAAAAGAAATGTTGATGCAAAACTATTTTTTCTAAGGTTTAATGAAAACATGCAACAAAAAGCTTTGGTAAGAATAAAGGAAAAAAGAGCTCTGAGGAGACAATCCTGGAAAGAACTTTAAGATCCAATGTGTCCATCCAAAGGGGCACGTGCACCCCAATGTTTATAGCAGCAATGTCCACAATAGCCAAACTATGGAAAGAACCTAGATGTCCATCAACAGATGAATGGATAAAGAAGATATGGTATGTGTGTGTATGTATGTATATATATATGTGTGTGTGTGTGTGTGTGTGTGTGTATATATACACACACACATACATACAATGGAATACTATGCAGCCATCAAAAATCCCGAAATCTTGCCATTTGTAAGTATGTGGATGCAAGTAGAGGGTATTATGCTAAGCGAAATAAGTCAATCAGAGAAAGACAATTATCATATGATCTCTCTGATGAGGAATTTGAGAGGCAGGGTGGGAGTTTGAGGGGGGAAGGAAGGGAAAAATGTAACAAGATGGGACTGAGGAGGGAGACAAACCATAAGACTCTTAATCTCAGGAAACAAACTGAGAGCTGCTGGGAGCTGCAGGGAAAGGATAGAGTGGCTGGGTGATGGGCACTGGGGAGAGTATGTGCTATGGTGAGTGCTGTGAAATGTGTAAGACTGATGATTCACAGACCTGCACCCCTGAAACAAATTATACATTATATGTTAATTTAAAAAATCCAGTGTGTACAACTCAGTAAATAGCAAACATTTGCTTTCTCTTTCAAAATGTTTCACCTTTATACCACAATGAAAATAAAATCCTAGACTTGGTATTTTCCCCGATACTACAGATCTCTGTTAAGAAATCTGTCGCTTATGTGTTCAGTCTCCAGTATGCCGGAAGCAGTCATCTTACTTAGTCTCCTCTACCTTGTCAAGAGTCAGAAAAGACTTTAAAGCTGAATCTAGCCAAGTTCTTGGTTATCTCCTTCATGTATACACATCCAACGGCTCCCAGTGATCTCTGTACTCTCTCTAAATAACCCACCCCCAGATTTATTCCAGCCCCTCCTCAGATCTCAATTCAGTAACCACTTCACGGCAAAGACTACCCTATCTCTCCCCGTCCCTCATGCTCACCAGCTTGGATCTTCCTGCATATACCCTTCTTAATCCTATCTACCTTTGCTTTAGAGCAATTACAATTCACAATTGTTATACTGGTTTTTAAAAATTTTTATGTTTATCTGAGATCTTTTGAAGATAATGTAGGGTCTATTTTAGCTCAGTTTATCTTCATCATCTAGTGTTTTCCAAAATGTCAGCTGGAACCCATTAGTAGTGAAATCAGATGAACAGGTAGTACAAAGTTATTTTTCTAAATAAACGGTAGAAAAAAAGTTTGTCAGACTGAATAAAATGTAGTAAACATACATACTGCATGTGAAGCTTTTATTTTCATATATATACTTTTAGTTCTGAGCATATCTATGCATTCTTATATCATACACTTGTATATGGGTCTTGATGTAAAACAGGTTTCCTACTGTAGCCCTCAGCCAAAAATTATAAAACCATGGATGTATGGACATAGCTGACATGTAGTAGATACAGAATAAATACTTGGTAAATCAATAAAATAGGAAAAGGGAGATTGCTTACTTCCTCTGTCTTGGAAATCTACTTTGGTGAGCTTCTGTAATGTGCTTCTCCATTTCTCATCACTCCCCACGTCTTGTTCATGAGGTCTGCTTTCCACACGTGAATGAACACCGCAGCACCAGCCCTCGTGTACCAACTGGTCACTCTGCACGACCATTAGCTCCTCCTCCCTCATAAGGCTTTAAGCTAAGATGTTCAGCTCTTTCCATCTTCACCTTTTAGCTTATAGACTTTACGTTCATCCCACCACTGGACCCCGCATCTGAATACGTCAGTCACTTTAAGCAATCTTTTTAACATCAGTCTCATTATTCTTGAACTCCACCTTCAACCCTGAAACAGACTGTCATGTTTTATATCTCTCTATTCAGGCTCAAAGCTGGAAATCTTCAAGCCATCTCTGACTCCTTTCATCTCCTCAATATTTGCTCAATCCAGCCTTCCTTCTGATGCTGTCTACCACAGTCACAGTGCAGTCTCTCACCACAGTATTTCAAGGGTGTCTTATCCAGAGTTCCTGTTTCTGGTCCATTCAAATCTATCTTACTCAGTGGTCAGCCAGATCCATCATAACTAAGCTGACTGAGCACGTTCCCTGTTTACAAGCCTTCAAAAGCACCCCATCACCTACAGCGATCGCCTACAATTGTAATTTCTAAATTATGGGTTCCTTGGAGAACATTTTGAAGGAGAAAGCAGAATGGTGTTTGCCTACAACAGCTGGAGAAACTGGAGAGAAGTGGGCAGTGACTGTGAATGGGGATGTTACCTTCTTTTCAGGGTGATGAAAATACTCTAAAATTGACTGTGGTGACAGTAAAAAAGCCTCAGAAAATATACTAACATCCAACAAATGGTACATTTTAAAGGGGTGAACTGTATAGTATGTCAGTTATCTCAATAAGCTGTTAATAGAAAGTTGATGGGAGATGTGATAGAAGTTATGGATGACACAGCAAAATGATGTCTCCATGAATGACTAAAAATTACAAGTAATAAAAAAGAAAATTACAAATCAAAAAAGACTTACAGTTCAAACTAAATTCTGATCACAAGATATCTGCTTACAGGAGGTCAGCACGAGGCTGTTCTAAGCTAATACTGAAATATGCAATGGTCTATTAAGTTCAAAATTTTAAACAGAAGAAAACTAGTATGATTTAGTTCTGATTTCCTGACTGACTAGACAGGATTTTTAATCAACATTATAGACTCCTTGAAATGTGATTTAATACTTGAAATGAACCTACAAAATAAATCAGTATACACTTTAAAAATGATTAGATAATATCAAACAACTACACTTCATATAATTTTAACTCTTATATGATTTGCTTGATGGATAGATTTTAATACCAATTTCCATAAAAATTCACATCAGTAATTATATCTACAAAATAATTTATATCATGTTATATAAAAGCTTATTTAACACAACAGAGATCAGTTACCAAAATGTTTATGTTAAAGTTGACCAAAATACCATACCTTGTAGTTCCCAGACTTTCAAAGGCGTCATTTCTTTGCTACTCTCAATCAGGTATTTTTGGAATGTTGTCAGATTATCTCTAAGATCTGAATACCTTTGTCTGCATTAGAATATGAAGTAATGTTAATTATCATCACGTACTACAAATTATACAAGCAGTATATTTTTGAAATTAACCCTTTCAAATAATTAGACACAAACGAACTATTCACCAAGATAATAAGTACATCGTGATACAACTATGTCTGCAGAGCTTAAAAATAATGAGAGCCATGTATGTGCACTTTTTTCAATACATAAAACAAAACAAACCAAAACCTGAAGGGATAGACTCTCAATTGTAAACATGTTAACATTACCTAAAAGGGACTCAAGGGTGAGGGCAGAATTCTTAGCTTTTAGAGTCTATACTTTTGTAACATTTTATAAATTACTAGTATTGATTTTATAATTTAAAACAAAACCATTTTATAAGGAAGGCATCAATACTTCCTATACAATCTTGGAGTTTATTTCCAAAAAGTTCCATCTCTGCAATTAAAAAAAAAATCTTCAGTAAGTTCATTTTGCCTAGGTATCTTTTTTGAGAATGCCAAAAAATAATGTAGTAGGAATGACATTTTACCACACATAGGATCCCAAATGTGGCTTCTTTCTTCTCTTACGAAATCAAGACATGGTGCCATTTAAGAGTTAAATAGTATTCTCTTCAAAAAAACTTTACCTCCGACACAACTTACAAAACACGTATTTTCAACAGTAAAAAGATTTTTAAAAGTGAAATTAAAAAATATACAGAACCATATACATAGAAATGCATTTATCTTATGTTTAACAATAAACATATTGATAATATCATGCAATTTTATCACATGGGACCATGTTTTAAAAATGAATCAATGGGGGGGCACCTGGGTGGCTCAGTGGGTTGGGCCTCTGCCTTCGGCTCAGGTCATGGTCTCAGGGTCCTGGGATCGAGCCCCACATAAGTCTCTCTGCTCAGGGGGAGCCTGTTTCTCCCTCTCTCCCTCCCCCTGCTTGCGTTCCCTCTCTCACTGTCTGTCAAATAAGTAAATAAAATCTTTAAAAAAAAATGAATCAAAATGACTACAACTGTTCTTACAGTGAAGTAAAAAAGCACAGAACTTCTCTCAAAAGGAAATTCTCTATGAATTAAATTAACCCCTTTCTCAAATATTTTAAATCACAGAATATTAAGTTTATAAGAGTATTATTTTTCATATTTAGCCATAATCTTAACAATTTTCACTGCTGAATTTATATAACCCAGACAAAAATACTTTATTCATATAATAACTCAAAGCAAAGGATTTTGCCTCAATTAAGAACTAATTTTGAATATTTCTTCTTTTAAGAAACTAATATCCCAGGGTCCCAAAAGCTTCTGTGAGATGTGCGATTTATTCCAATAAAAAGTTATGTTTAAAAGAGAATTAAGAAAAAAAGAATAGAACTGTGGGTTCCAAGATGTTGAGACAGCTGACAATGGAATAAAATGTATTATTACCTACTAAATAAATACCTTAATAAATCTGTTTCATGCATTAAGTTCTTAAGGCCACTAGTACACCACTGGGCCAACGTAGTTGAGAAATATAACTCCATCATCTGTATAAATTAGCACAGTCTCCAAAAATGCTCCCTTGCTCTGTAAGAATATCTACTCAAGAGGAGGACTGACCTTGGTGTCCTTTATAAATAGAATATCAGGCAAAAATTAAAACTATTAATAAAAACTGTCCTTTACCTTTAATTAATTTTGCCTTTGTAATGAAATCACAAACTTTCCCTTCCTGTAAATAAGGGAAAACACATATAAAACGACAACAATCCCCTTTTGTGGGTCTTCAGAGAGCACTCACCATCCTATTCTTGCTCTTCAATCGGTGATGCAGGAAAAAAAAGGGGGGGGGACACAACTTTAATTTCTGAGTGGTTACTTACACATGTATATGAAATTAAGACCAGATGTTAAAAGGTTTTTAATATGGCAACCTGCACACAGAAATTTAAGAAAATACTTTCTCTTTTTTTGAGGCACAAAAATTTTGATTATTACATGCTAATGATCCAATACTAACCATGATTTTTCTAACCCAGTAAGAGATTCTATAAGAGATTCTATAATGTTTTTTGACAAAGATAACTTTGATCATTTCCAATTCCTATTTTTCTAATCATACTCGTCATACAGCGAAAATCATGATTATTTTTCCATTGTGTTTTGCATGAATCATGTATGACTTCTGTAATAAATAAAACCAATTACAGGTGTATTTTAAGAAGATGAAACATGCAACAGCACAGCACAGTGAATTCCTTTAGGACAAAGTTAAGAGCACAGCAATGCAACTTCGTTTCAATTCAGACTCACTTTAGTTTCCAGAAGAGAAATCCTTGAACCTCATTTGTCTCAACCTCATCCTCCACAGTAGTATTGGTCGCTGCTATTTTGGAAACAAAAACAAAACAAAACATTTTCAGACTGGGAAAGGAACAGGGCATCAAAAATTAGAAGAACGCAAACTTAAATTCCTTTTGTTTTACCTTGTTTTCCTTTCACAGCCCAGCTCACTGGTACATGCGCCGGTGCACACTTCTATTTCTGAGCGTGCTCTCTTTCTAAACAGGCTTGGATTATTACATATTTAACCAACGCTTTACAAATTATTTTACAGTCAAGTTCTATTTTATAACCAGAATCATAAACCAAAGTGGTTGCAACGAATCCTTTAGCTCTTAAGCCAGGCAGGAGCTCCAAGCCCTGCTATATCCAATGCTTTTAAAGACAACCCAAGAAATCTTTAGAAAGACACCAAAACTCATGGCCTCAAAAAGTAAGGATATAACATGTTACAGTCACTTCCCTTCCCCTTCCCGTCTCCTCTACTCCCCAGACAATTATAACATACAGGGTGGTAACCGGTGTAAGTACAGGGTAGTTGGGAGCACAAGACCTCGTTACGTTCTCCTGTGCTCAAGCCCCTCCAATACACTCCTCCCCTCTCTCTCCTGAAGGCCCGCATCCCCAGGACTACAGCTAAAAGCCGTGGGTGCTGATTCAGTCTTCCTTCTCCTCCTTTTCATTTCTCCATCAGGCAAACGTTTATTGGCTGCCTGCTAGGATGTCTGTTTCCTGCCAGATACACACGAGGAAGAGAGACAGAAAAGACACAAACTCCACTTGGCAGAAAGGAGAGAGAGAGACAATTTTAATACAGTGTGTAAAACTGTATTAAATATCTTTCAATGAAAGAAAGCATAGAATATACGGGATATAGAAAAGAGAAAACCACCCTTGGCAGAGCAAAAAGACAGGCATTCATCTCAGAGGTACTGACTGATAGTTTCAAGTTTTAAAAGATGAATAGGCCTTTGATGAAAGAAAAGTGGGACCAAGGAGAAGGTTTCAGGCAGAGGGAATAGCATATGCTAAGGGATAAAAGTACTTGATAGAGGTCATGAAGGTTTAGCATGGAGCCAAACGTGGAGGCATCGAGGCAAGAGAAAACTATTCTGGTTTGTAGTTTGGTGTTGCAGAACAGAAGGTACAAATGAGAGGCTGAGGGACAGTGACAAAGTGGAAAGAGGCTGGAGTATGAAAAGCTTTCTTTGCAATGCTACAGTACTAGGATTTACGAGGGAGGTTATGGCGAGCCTCTGTGGGATTTTAACCAGTGGAGTCACAAAGTCAGATTTCATCCTAAGGCTTTCAACCTGAAAGCACCGTGAAGAACACTGATCCATCTGTTTTAGGGGGTAAGGAGGACTCGGGGCACAGAAGGCCAAAGATCAGAGAGAAAGCCAGTTAGACGTCTGATGTATACAGAGGGAAAAAACAGAACTGAATGAAAGGAGTGGCTACTAGAATGGAGAACAGATCTACTGTACACATACGTTTAGAGGGTGATGAGAGAATTAGTGTGTAATGTGTAATACAGAGCATTAATGGGATCACCTGACTTTATAAATTTTTTTATCTGACCTTTCAAAGAAGATTCCACAGGCCCAAGAATAGCTAGAAAATGCCTTATGTTACTGTTGTGACTATTAAGTAAGATACTAAATTACAAAACACTGTAAAGCTACATATAAGCTATATAGAAATACCTAAAATCTGGATATTCGTATTTGCGCTATCCTTTTCCAGCAACTCTGAGAAAACTTAACAGTGATACAGATCTGTATTTGGAGCAGTCAGGAGGAGTGTCCAGAGCTAGGTCTGTGATGAGAGCAGGGCCTCCAGGAGCACATCCTGAATAGATAAAAAGTTGAAGCAGAAGCCCCATCTGAGAGCATATAAAAGGATGAATTAAAGACTTTTTTTTTTTAAGATTTTATTTATTTATTTGACAGACAGAGATCACAAGTAGGCAGATAGGCAGAGAGAGAGAGGGGGTGGAAGCAGGCTCCCCGCTGAGCAGAGAGCCCCCCATTCGGGGCTCGATCCCAGGACCCTGGGATCACGACCCGAGCTGAAGGCAGAGGCTTACCCCACTGAGCCACCCAGGCGCCCCCGAATTAAAGACTCTTAACCAGGAGTGTCTGAGTGGCTCAGCTTGTTGACTCCTGATTTCAGCTCAGCCCACATGTGGCTTCCTGCTCAGCCCAGAATTTGCTTGTGATCACTTCCCGCTCCCCCACGTTGCACCCGTGCACGCACTCACTCTTTCAAATAAATAAATCTTAAAAAAAATACTCTTAATCAAGAATCAGGTATAAATAAATTTTGGATGAACCAGTTAATAAAAGATTTTCAGAAGCATCTGAAAACTACTCTAGCTTCTTTAAGGACTCCAGAGTCCTTTATCTAGAGCATGTAGCTTAAGTACAATCACAGATACAGGTTTGTAGATCACAGATCTAACCGAATCTACTTCATCTAAACTAGCAACCCCCAGGCCTCTCCTACCCTACTTCAAGAGCAGCAGCATCCTGGTAACTTCATTAAAAATATGTGAGACAAAGCTTCCTAACACCGTGTGTGGCCCATGAACTTTCAGACTGACTGAGACACTGACCTCCTTAGACAACCCCCACCCCCACTGCCAGCCCCACCCACACCCCATCACCAGCCCCCAACTGGCTGGGTACCCCGTGAGACACCCCCTGCCCTCAGCCCCACCTCCAGGCCAGGCTGGCTGGCCATACCTGGCGGTCACCACAGCCATGACCAGCCTCATCTACTGCCCCCACCTGCCTTGTCTAGGTTACCATTTTTTATGTGTTGCTCACAATGGTGGCGAAGCCACCAGATAAAGCAAAACAAGATTTTTTTTTCCAATTTTTAAAGAAGTTTTTGAGACCCACAATATAAAATATATTTCTTTCAGAATAAAATCAAATTCTGAACTAAGGAGAAACAAGGGTACCCCATCTCCAGCCTCAAATGAACATGTGTAAGACTACAGTCAGTCAATGTTTTTTTAAAAAGTATATAAGCGTCCAAATTTTTATTCTACTCAAGTTCAGAGAGTAAACTTACTTTTAACCTGGGTGTCATCCAAAGCTTTGTATTCTGTACTTTTAATCGCTAGCTCCACACCGTAGCCGGATAAGTACATTTTCTGTGAGACTGGTTTCTGTTCCAACACATTTAGATTTTTAAAAAGAGAAAATATTTGGTCAAACATCTTCTTTTAAATCCAGTATGTTTGTGTATTAGGATATTAGGGTAAATTAATATATTTTTTTAAAAGATTTTATTTCTTTTTTTGAGAGAGAGAGAGAACGGGGAGGGGGCGAGGGAGGGAGCAGATGGAGAAGCAGGCTCCCCACTGAGTAAGGAGCCCGACGCAGGACTCGATCCCAGGACCCCAGGATCATGATGTGAGCCAAAGGCAGATGCTTAACCAACTGAGCCACCCACGCACCCCTACTAATATATATTTTTAACACTGTGAAATATTATTTGGGGGATATTTATACTCTCTCTAGACAGCATATCTAGGACCCAGAATTTAGTTAATCACCACTTCTTTACTTTCTAAAAACCTTGTTATGGCTCTAATGTTTTAATTACCCTTTTAAAAGGAAAAATACCTGATCTTTTTCTGTTAACTATGGTAACTTCCCCATTTCTCCTATGAGTTAATAGAAGCTCCAATACAATTAAGTTGCAATAAAACTGTACTCCTTTCAGTGAACTACACAGGATTTGCTAAACCGCCAAATGCTATTCATTTGCTAGTTATCTAGATGTAGGATAACTATAGTGTTGCCAAAAGCAATACTGAAGAGTAGAGGCAAAAGACACCAAAAAACACAGTGTCTGGAACAATCTGATTAAATTTTTCTTCACATTTCTCAATGATTAAAATATACCAAATGCCACAAATCCGTATCTACTCTTGCAACAAGGGCAAAAATTGCCTAAAATGGAGTTCTCTGAGGTATTGCTGATTGGAATTTTAATACCTAACTTTCCCCTTTCTGTAAAGGACAAATACAAAATGTACTTCTAGAGATTACCCTATCAAGGAAGAGGACGCACCACATTTTTTTCAAAAGGTAAGCAACCTGGATGAATATATATAACATTTTTAGAAGATGTCTAAGGTTCTTTCTAGCTTCCAGATGGAAATTCTTATCGATTTTGCTACAGTCTTCTTCATTTGGCACATTCTTTCACGGCTTAGGAAACTGGTTTAACCTAGCGCCTTGCGAACTCCCTGGAACATGGTGTGCATCTGCGCTTACTCAAGTTTGCAAGAGGGCAGTTTTATGATCCTCACATGATAGAGGAAGAGTAGAGATCGGAGGGAAGGAGAACCTCAATAGGCTTTTTTTTTCCCCTTTTTATTCTCTTCTTTCCTCCCTAGCTCCCCTGCCTCCAACCTTAAAAATAAGTAGATGACCAGAGTGACTATTCCAGGGCTGTTCTATTTCCAAATAAGAGGATGTAAGAATTAGTTTCAGATACGCAGAGAAATATTTAACACTGCTGCCCATGTGAAAATGTAATTTGCTAATTTCTCAGGCACATGCTATAATGAAAGATAGCACAAGGGAACTGAGCTGCTTATAATTATGGTCATCTGAAAAAGGTGAAAATATTTTAGAGAGTTTTCAATTTCATACAGCTCAATTTAAAAATCCATTTGACTATCCACCAAAAAGACAATCAGCTGGTAGAGAAGCAAATCGAAGCTCCAAGTCTACATATTTTGTTATAGTTCATAAAAGAAATGCAATTTCAAATAACCAATTTCCATTATCAATTCTGAAATATTATTAGCTCCTCAGGAATAAAGATAAATGTTTATTAAATTCATATTTACTGACTCCATTTGAAAATGTATTAATATATAATGTGAACTGTAGTCTAATAAGTTTGGATTTGCAAACCAAAAATGCTCATAGACAAAATCAACTGGTGAGAAGACTCTTTCTTCATTTTTCTATTTCTTCTTTCCCCATAAAAAGACATCTGTTCCAAAGGTAGCAAAAATAAGTTTATTTTATTAGAATTACATGTTGACCAGATTTAAAATATACCTATTTTGAATGTATAATACATTGTTCATTAAGAAGGCTATAATTTGATGTGACAAAGTGCCCAGATAGTTGGCTAGTATGTGTTCAGAGTTTATTTTATGGTCACATTCTCCAAAAAAGAACCTGGGACACTGATTTCTTGACAGATGATCATATCTCCCCCTATAGGGCACATTAGAATCACTTGGGGGACATTTTTTAAAAGATAAACAATAATTTGATCTCCCACTTCCATTCCTACTCTGGTATAATTGACATAAACACTATTAGTTTAAGGCATACAACATAATGATTTGATCAAGACTATATGAAACAATTACCACAGTAAGTTTAGTAAACATCCAAACCTCAGTATTTTTTCTTGTGATAAGTACTTTAAAAATCTATTCTCTTAGCAACTTGCAAATATGCAACACAGTAGTATTAGGTCACCCTAGAACTTGTAGCTGGAAGTCTGTACTTTCCAACCACCTTCACCCATCAACACCACCTCCCGTTTTCTAGAAGTTTGGTTGTTTTTTAGGTTCCACATGTAAGTGACATCATTACAGTATTTGTCTTTCTCTGTCCGATTTATTTCAATTAATATAATGCCCTCAAGAGGCCATCCATAGTGTCACAAATGGCAGGATTTCTTTCCCTTTAAAGGATGAGTACTATTCCACTGTATACACACACCACATTTTCTTGATCCATTTATCCACCGCTGAACATGGGGGCTGTTTCCCATGTCTACATTATGGTAGGTAATGCGGCAATGAACATGGGACCACAGATAGATTTTCAAGTTAGTATTTTGTTTCCTTTGGATATATACTCAGAAGCAGAAATACCAGATCGTACAGTGGTTCTTTTTAAACATTTTTGAGGTACCTCCATACTGTTTTCCATAGTGGCTGTACCAATTCACTCTCTCATCAACAGTGCAAAAATACTCCCTTTTCTCCACCCTCTCACACCTGTCTTTTTGATAACAGCAATTCTAACAAGTCTGAGGTGGTACCTCATTGTGGTTTCTATTTACATTTCCTGGTTTGTAATGTCGAATGCCTTTTCATGTACATGCTGGCCACTTGTAAGTCTCCTTTGGAAAAATGTCTATTCATCAGACTACGTTTTTTACTACTGAGTTGCCTGAGGTCCTTATGTATTTCAGATATTAACCCCTTATCAGATATATGATTTACAAATATTTTCTCCCATTCCATACATTGCCTTCAATTTTGTTAATAGCTTCCTTTGCTGCGCAGACGCTTTTTAGTTTGATGTAGTCCTACTTTATTTTTTCTTTTCTTTTTTATTTTATTGCACTTCATTTTTGCTTTTGTTGCCTTTGCTTTTGGCATCAAATCCAAAAAATCGCTGCTAAGACCATTGACAAGGGGCTTTTTCCTTAGGTTTTCTTCTAGGAGTTTCATGATTTCATATTTTATGTTTAAATCCTTAATGCAATTCAAGTTAATTTTTATGAGTATTGTCAAATAGGGGGCTAGTTCCATCCTTTTGCATGTGGTTATCCAGTTTTTCCAGCACCATTTAACTGAGTATGTTTTGCTCCCTTGTTAAATACTAGTTGACCATTTATGCATGGGTTTATTTCTTGGCTCTCTGTTCCACTGATCTACATAGTTCTATGCCAATACCACACTGTTTTAATACTACAGTTTTGTAATACAGTTTTTTTTTTTTTTAATTTACTTACTTGACAGACAGATCACAAGTAGGCAGAAAGGCAGGCACAGAGAGAGAGAGAGAGAGAGAGAGAGAGAGGGGAAGCAGGCTCTCCGCTGAGCAGACAGCCCAACGCTGGGCTTGATCCCAGGACCCTGGGACCATGACCTGAGTCAAAGGTAGAGACTTTAACTCACTGAGCCACCCAGGCGTCCCTGTAATGTAGTTTAAAATCAGGAAGCATGATGCCTCCTAGCTTTGTTCTTTGTCAAGACTGCTTTAGAATTTACAGCTCTTGCAACTGAAATATATTTGTGTAAAGGAGACATTATATTATTGGAAAAGAATAGAATCTAAAAACATACATGTCTATATGAAAACTTGGTATATGATGGTTTAGAATAAAGACTTAACTGTTCAATAAATTATTTGGGGACCAATAATTTTCATATGGAGAAACTAGAATTGTATCTCCAGCCTGCAGCATATTCAAATACATTCCAGATAAATTAAAAACCAAAACTCAAAAAATAGCATTTTAATTATTACAAGAAAATACACGAGAATGTCTTTATGACATCGTGAAGGGAATCACTAAAGAAAAGTTGGATAAATCTGACATCACAATTATTACTTGCACTGAACCAAAGATGTCATAAATAATTTGTTTTAATACCAGAAGACCAGAAATATTGTAGAAGATGTTTGCAAACTATAGAAGAAAAGATTAGTATTCAGAACATATATTTCAAAACCTACAGGTAAGAAAAAGAGAAACCCAGGGGCATCTGGGTAGCTCAGTGGGTTAAAGCCTCTGCCTTTGGCTCAGGTCATGATCCCAGGGTCCTGGGATCGGGCCCTGCATCAGGCTCTCTGCTCAGCAGGGAGCCTGGTTCCCCCTCTCTCTCTGCCTGCCTCTCTGCCTACTTGTGATCTCTGTCAAATAAATTTAAAAAATCTTAAAAAAAAAAAAAAAGAAAAAGAGAAACCCAAATAATCCAATATAAAAACAGGTAAAGAATATGGATAGGCAATTAACGAGTATATTTGTGAATGCTTTTATTATCTTAAACATTAATATGCAAATCACTAGTATTTCAACATAAAACACTCTTTCCATGTTGGGAATATAGTAGTAAAAAAAGCAAAGTCCTTCTCTAACGTTCATTCTAGTATATTTGCGTGAATTGGGTTGCGTGGGGTGGGGGGAATGGTGTGGAGGTATGAAAGAAAGAAAACTTGAGATACAGCAATGGGTACTATAGTCATTAAACCAGAATACTGTAACAGAGTGTGACAGAAATGAGAGGTTGGAAGAGTGAGAATACAATGTATTCGATCAGAAACTTGAATAATACTGTAGTCCGCTAAAGAAATAGTTAATAGCATTCCCATACCATGCTTCACACTTCGAACTAATATATACCATATCAATTAAATTAGATTTCCTAACCATAATACTTTTTCATTAAAAATAATTGTATTTATGGGGCAAATGGGTGGCTCAGTTGATCCCAGGGTCCTGGGATGGAGCCCTGCATTGGGATCCCTGCTCAGCAGGGAGACTGCTTCTCCTTCTCCTCCCTGCTCATGCTCTCTCTTGCTATTTCTCTCTGTGTCAAATAAGTAAAATCTTTAAAAGATAATAATTGTATTTAAAGGGGTGTACCTGGATGGCTCAGCTGATTAAGCACCTGACTCTGGATTTCAGCTTAGGTCATGACCTCAGGGTCATGGGCTCGGGCTCTGTGCTGCACATGGAGTCTGCTTAAGAATCTCTCTCTCCCTCTCACTTTACCCCTTCTCCCCCATGCTCATAGACTCTCCCTCTCTCTCAAAAAACAAACCAAAAAAACCCTCTATTTATGAATCCTAGCAAATATTACACACATGTCATTTTGTTTTTTATCCAAGTTTTAAATGTTTCAGATTTAAGAAGGAATCTGAAGAGAGAGGAGTATCAACAAGATACAGAATCCCCATATATTTTTCCATATAAAATTCACATTTGATAGGTATGTTAATTTTATTTTATTTTATTATTATTTTTTTAAACATTTTATTCATTTATTTGACAGAGAGAGATCACAAATAGGCAGAGAAGCAGGCAGAGAGAGAGGAGGAAGCAGGCTCTCCACGGAGCAGAGAGCCCGACGCGGGGCTCGATCCCAGGACTCTGGGATCATGACCTGAGCCGAAGGCAGAGCCTTTAACCCACTGAGCCACCCAGGTGCCCCGATAGGTATGTTAATTTTAAAAAATCTTTAACTGTTCAGGTGGAAATTATGTAAAACCTAGTAAGGAAATTATCAAACATAATTTTTATATACAAAATAATCTTGGATAATACTGTACCTGAATATAATGCCGAAGAACATACAGAATTTTCCCATTTTGAGCTTTTTCAGACAATACTTTGTGAAATTTACTAAATGCTCTGGTACCAATTTCAGCATAGAGTATAGTCACTGGTAAGTTCTCTTTGTTTGTAGGAAATTTATGATCACCTTTAAACAGGTAAGGTCTGGGCCTAAAATGGAAGCAAAACACAAACATTTATTTATTTATTAAGATTTTAAGTAATCTCTACACAAAATGTGGTCTCAACCTAAAATGGAAACAAAACATATTTATTTATTTATTTATAAAGATTTTAAGTACTCTCTACAGAGAATGTGGGGCTCAAACCCATAACCCCAAGATCAAGAGTTGCATGCTCTACTGACTGAGCCAGCCAGGCACCGCAAAGCACAAACTTTTTAAAAGAACTGAAAGAGCATATTGAAAATATATCATGACCTTTTATAATTTCTACTTATCAAACAACTTATAGGGAAAAAAGTATACATACACACACACATACACACATATACATACATATGTACACATACAATATATACATATGTATGTGTGTGTGTGTGTGTGTGATCACAGAAAAAGAGTTTAAACTTCCTGTGGTGAATTTTCATCCTGTGTACAGGTTAATATAGTAATTTCTGTGGGAGAACTAAAAAATGTAAAGACAATATACCTAGAAAATAACTTTCCTTGCACACAAAACAATATAATAAACATACATGACAGAATGTATGTATACACCTTATAGCTGTAGGTCAGTGAGAAAGAATGCACACTCAGTATCTGATATCTGATGGAATCAACAGAAAGTAACTTCTATTCAAGACAGAAATCTGGTTAACCCAAAATTGAACACTACAAATATTTTTAATGAACAAGATTTACTATCTTTAAATAACAAATAGTGGTAATATATTTTTCAATGAAAAAAATTTTTTTTAATTAGAAGGGTATAATTTTTCATAGCTCACATTTCTTGAAAAATGGGTTCCAAATATTTAAAAAACAAAAACATTATATCATACAAAGATTATCAGTACTTAACATGAATAACAACTCATGAAATTCTCACAGATAATCAAAGGAACAGAATTCCTATGGTCTGGCCCTGTCACAGACTTTGATACCTTCTTCCTCGCCAGACACTATCCTAGATTCTTTACACATATCAGTACAGTCTCTTTTCCCACCAATTCCTTTAGATAATTACTATCATTTAAACTTTTAAGATTCCTGAGGCTCAGACAAGTTAAATATCCAGGGTGAGATCAAAGAAAGCCAGGATTTCAACTTCTGTCTACGGAATCCTAAACCCACATCTTTTAACAACTTAGAAGGTAGAAAGAAAAACAAGATAATGAAGTTAATAATAAAAAGGTGTTGAGACGTGACTTTTATTTAATGAATTCAGACATCTATAACCTTTTAGTCATTTACTATCTTTAAGTAACAAATATGAAAAAAAGGGGAGAGGGACAGGGACATGAACAACAAAACTACCGCATACTCATGAAAAGACTGTGGGGTTTGAAAGTAGGCAGAATTGGATTCAAGTTCTAGTTCAATTACTAGCTATGTGACTCTGAGCCAGTGATTTGATCTCTCTTAGGCCTATTTCTTTATCTCTTCAAGAGGAGGTATTCTCACTACCTCTTAGGAGTGTCCTAAAGATTTACCAAAATTACTTAAAAATTGTCTAGCAGAGCATAAAGCACATCCTTGAAGCTCAAGAATCATTCTTCTCTCATTCTTGCCAAACTCCCCTTATTTAAACTATTGATCAAGAGTACTGTCAAGGAAAAAAGGAATCAAATGTTGGATGGTAAACCACCATTAACAATCAAAGTAGGGAGGGTGCCTGGGTGGCTCAGTCAGTTAAGCGTCTGCCTTCAGCTTAAGTCACAGTGGCAGAGTCCTGGGATCGAGTCCCGCATCGGGCTTCTTGAGGGGGTAGGGGTGGGGCCTCCTTCTTCCTCTTACCCCTCAATTTGCTCTCATTCTTGTTCAAATATTTTTTTAAAAAATGATGAAAGTAGGGGGTATTTATCCATGTAATTATGACTACATATACCTTATTTCCAAAAGGATACACAAAAACTTGATAGCACTGGTTGACTCTGGGGAGAAGTTCTAGAAGTCTGGAGTAAAAAAAGAATCTTATAATTTGCTGTATGTACACACTGTATTAATTCTTAATGCTTAAACTTAATACTTAAGTTTAAGTATTAAGTATTAATACTTAAAACTTAATTGGGAACATGTCCTTTTGGTATAAATTAACATAAAATTCCTCAAAAAATTAAAGGGACAAGTTCTATACTCAGATGAACACAATTATTAGATCATTTTATTTATTCCCTCAGGTTTCATATACTAGATGTGTATAGGATTTTTACTTATTGACATAACTAAAAAATTTACAGTATGTTTATATTATAATCGTATTATGTTTATTGTATTGTTTTGCGTGTAAAGCAAATTACTTTGTAGGCATATTTTCTTTACATTTTTTAATTCTCCTATAGTAGTTAATTTAACCTGCACAGAGTAAGGGAAAAAAATTCTCAAAATCAAAATTTAAAATGAAAACGGAATCTTTTTATCAAGAGGCATGATTTTAAATATGAAAAGTTCAAAAGTAAAATTCTATTACTTATTTGAGCTAAACAGAAATTGATAAAATGGTTTGGTGATAACCACTGTTATTTTAGAGAAACATTTCTAGAATATTCATGATAAATTTAGACTTTCTACAATAAACTATGGTAAATAACAATTGATTTTTCAGCTTTCTGATATGGCTGGAAAGTTGTACATGTATAAATTTTATCTTCTAATAGAGAAATTCAAATGTCTATTCTAATTACAGAACAAGGCTCACCAATGAAAATAAGTTAGCGTTTACATTTAGAAACTGGCTAAATTACTATTGTTCCTAGTTATTGACTTACTTTAAATCATAATCACTCAAGGGCTCAATACCTCTAACAGAATAATGAAAACTTCCACTAATTACTGGCTTCAAATGTGTCATATTTCTGGACATTGACATGGAGTACTGTGTTTATTTCAGGTTTATAAGATTACATGAGTTCAAGCACCTTTACTGTGATTTATAATTTGGCTGTCATAGTAAGCATGCACACATTAACAAAAGGTGTTAATAAACTTTTGTTTATAAACCTTTTGTTAATAAACTTCTTTTTAAATTCTACACATTCATCCACTTTCATTATTATTATTATTAAAGATCTTGAGAGACAAAGAGAGTGTGAGCAGGGAGGGGGATGGCGGCAGTGGAGAGCAAGAAGATGCCACACTGAGCAGGGAGCCCCATGCGGGGCTCGATCCCAAAACCCTGGGATCCTGACCTGAGCCAAAGGCAGAGGTTTGAGCCACCCAGGTGCCCAACCATCCGCTTTCATGATTAACATTTAATGTAAACTAAGATTTAAAAAATATTACTGTCAATGTTTGGATATTTGAAACATGAAACAAACAAAATTTTAGCCCCAAATAAAAGCTGAGTTCATGATTAATCTCTTCTGCAACAGATGAAGATACAAGAATGTACCAAACAAGAGAAACAGAATTAGTTGCCATTCTTCACAGGATCCTATTAATAAACACAAAAATAATGCAAAAATCATACATTTAAAAACTAAAAAGAAATCAAACCAGATGAAATTATTAAAATAATTTCATTAATTTTAATGGCTACGGTGGAACTCAAATGGCACTAGGTCAAATGGATTATTAAAAATACTGATTTCTATCAAATCGGTACTGTAGAAGTGCATTTCATAATTTATACAGGATATCTTACATTTTAATACTGTCTGAAAGAAACTATTTTCAAATAATTTATTATTGTTAGTAACTGGAAAGGCTGCTGATGAAACAGTGCTAGTAGATAAATCTTTAGGTCAAAAATCAAAGGAAAAATGACAAGAAAGGGAGTAGATTTTCCAGAGACAAAGGTCTCCTGAGTGTAGGTCTCCCCGCGCCCCAAATTCACGCATAAATATGCAGGCCGGCACAACTTCATCTGAATGACGCAAACGGGTGTATTTCCGTGCCCGGAGCAGCCTTGGGTGCAGCGACGTGAAGATGGAGGCTGCAAGCATCCAGGCTCAAGTCTAACAATTTTGGAACTGGAATGACATGTGCCACTTTCTGGTTTTATGCTTGTATTTGGGGAAAGCAGGCACAGAATGCTTCCACGGGAGAAAGGGCTTGCTTTTTTGGCCCGTTTATTGTCCCCAATGAGTATCTTCAGGAACAGCAAAGATCAGGAAGGTATAAACTCCCTTGTGCAGGTTTTAAGGGATAACAGACTGATGTTAGATGACATCCCATCTGTCTGACCTGGGACACACTAGTCCCCCCGGGACTTATTCACAGTCGGCTGCATCTGGGACCCCGGGGGCATGGTTGCGGCTAAGCCTACAGATGGATGCCCCTGCTGCTCGGAGTCCCGTTGACAGTGGCCTTCATTAAACGCTTCATGAGATTCTGCACAGTCACAAAAATTTGAGTTTGGTCAAGAATTTATTAGGCCCAGGGACGGACTGTTGGGAGAGGCATTCTGCCATAGCCACTGACTGTCTTTCTGGGTACGTCAAGACTATGACAGGCCATCTGTCAGGTTTGCAGGAGACTTTGTGGGGTCTGTTAAGGCTTCCCTCTGGGACAAAGAGCACGTTGCTTACTGCTTGTTAGAAGTCCTAGGTTCCCAAGCTCCACGTCCTTCAGCTGTGATGCACCCCAGCTGCTCATGAAAAGGGGGACCCTTTTCACCCCGGGAGAATGTGGAGACACATGAACCAGTGCAAGCAGGCGAATGCTCATGCTGCTGTGGCTGTGAAGGGGACAGTTCTTTGCTTTTGCCTCAAGAGCCTCCTGTCTCCTGCCAGAATCCGTGAAACAGTCGAAGTCATGCTTATTGGCTTGTAGGTAGGGCAAAACCAATTCCCCAGTCTGAGAGAAGCTATATATAGCATTTATACTTTTTTCTTTCTTTTTGTGACCTTTAGGCACATAATCCTTGGCTTACAACCTATGGATATTTGTCCACAGCAGTTGTTCTTTTAAGCAAGTGACTTACGTATTTGCATATGTATTTACAGTAACATATTTTAATTTTTTTCCCCTCTACAGATGTTTCTCGTTCCTAAATTTTCTTTCTCATTCCTAAAATTTCAGCTTTCATGTCTTCCAGGTTAGACTTTTAGTTTGTTTTTTTTTTTTTCTTTAAAGAAATGACTGATTAAAACAAAGGAAAGAGCAATTCTGCTATTTTTTTCATGTTATTTCTTCTTTTCCCTTTGGTTGAGCTGAACACTTGGTTTATTTTTTCCTCTTTTAAAAAATCATAACACATTAAGTGCATCAAAGTTGCCTTTCTTTTCTATTATTCTCACCATCCCAATTTCCAAAGAAGTATTCCTTAATAGTTTCATATCCTTGTTGAGGGCAGAGGGAGCAAGTTATACTAACTTAAGATAGTGATGATTGCTGTCATTTTCTCCCAAATACATAATCATATATGTACTTAAATATATAATATCTGTCAAGATTTAGGGCAGATCCAGAGCACAGATCTTTGAACAGGAGGTAGGGAAGGGACAAATCATTCTACCTGTTTTGGCCATAATGTTGTTGTGTTTCAAGGTATTGTGTTTGAAGTGTAAGCAGCTTGACTTTACTCGGACTAAAAGAATGGGCCTAACACTGCACGTTTACAGAAGCAAATCACACTGGCAGATGGGCGGCAGTTTAACTTCAGAGGGTACAGCCCTGAGGAGCGGTGCCTTTGCTCTGCCAGTTGGTGGTCTTCCAAGTGGCAGACTAGACAGGTAGGCCACTGGGAACAATCCAAGCGTCAGTATAAATGTAACAATTTTCACCAAGGGGGTCAGAGACTAGTCAGGGACAGAGCACCACCTTGAATTCTGCCCACGGAATGCAGTGACCACACCTACTTTTCGTGCTGCATAGCTGTGGCTTGACGGAACAGTAACGGCCACCTAACGATGCCATCAGCTCTAACTTAGCTGAACGTACCAGTAACGCAGCCCAGTCATTTAGGGAAACCACTGTGGACTGAGGGCCCCCCTGAGCCAGAAACTTTACTTGAGGTAGTGGAATAGGGCACATGGTTTGCCCAAAGGGTAGCTACCCCCTTTCCACGTAAATCCAAGATCATGCTAAGTCAAAACAACTATGCTCTTGAATATGCCATTTTCAATTGACTGGAGAGACTTGTTGGGTCCCTCTATCTTGTCAGTCACTGAATCCTACTTAGCCGACGCCGAAATATAAACCATCAGATGTTAGAGTCACAAGGCTTCCGTGGGTTAGGCCTTCAGTTTCAGTAAGAGCTTAAGAGCCCCTAAGAGCGGCTTTTCAAAAAGGAGTATACTTGATGACAGTCAGGCAGGTGGCGCTGATCTACTCGAAACTGCCTCTGGGTATTCCAGCAGCCAGTCAGACTCTAACGGGATTCTAGCTCAACTTTCTCTCCTGGGACTGTATGTCGTTCACCTGGAAACAGACGGTACATGTGGTGGTCTCCCTTGAGACTCTGAGCGGTCACAGCATTCACAGTATAAACACACACAGTATCAGTGCCAAACGTAATTCAGTCACAGAAGCCGAAATAATAAAACTTCATCGAAATGGCCCAGACATCATATTAAAGCCTTGCTCATTGTGAACACCTTCCAAACCCTGTCAGTTGAGCTTGGGTGCTCTTTCCTGCAGCAACATATATCAAGGAGCTGTCACAGAGGCTACAGCAAGTTATCAGAAAATTGCTCTCACCCATCCAGGAGCAGAGAGTAGTACAAAATGGCAGGAGGAGAGAGAAGAAAGCAGTAGGACAAAATTTTAAGTATTGAGCTTTTGTCTTCTTCTAACCATGTGGCCCTTGTCCTTCCTCTTCCAGAAAGCCATATATCTGTCAACATCTCACCCTTGTTTCTGAAGCTATTAAGAACTGTAAAGGATGGGGTGCCTGAATGGCTCAGTTGGCTAAGCTTCAGCCTTTGGCTCAGGCCATGGTCTCGGGGTCCTGGGATCAGGCCCTGCCTTGGGCTCCCTGCTCGGTGGGGAGCCCACTTCTCCCTCTGCCTGCTGCTCCCCCTGCTTGTGTGCTCTCTCCCTCTCTGATGGATAAATAAGTAAAATCTTAAAAGAAAAAAAAACCTGTAAAAGATCTAAGGTTTGACTTTATCCTACTTACAAAACACTATTAGGTTTTTATCATTTCCTGGTGGGAGGGATGAGATGGGAAAAATATGGACCTAAATGGATACTACACACAAATAGCGGGTATATGTTGTAGCTGAGGGACACTATACTTGGGGAACCACTGTTTTATAGCAAGCAGTAAACAAGCCTGCTCTTCTTTCCAAAGGGAAAATCATCTCATTCCTCCAGGTTGCCTGCTACAAACACAACTCTGAGAAATGGCTCAGGTAAAGAACAGTCAGGGTCTTCCACAATCTATTCATCAGACCAAGAACACGCAAAGCTCACAGGGCCCACTGCAAATGGCCTCTCCCAAAAGCTTGATGTTAACCTCTCTTTAATCTTAATTTTATATTTAATACTTAGTCAATATTTAAGAAACTTATAAAGTCAGACATCAAAAATAAATAATTTTAAAAGTCACCAAAATAAAATTTTAAAAATGCACTAGGAAAAGAAAAAAAAAATGCACAAGGGCTAACAATTTCACAGTTAATCTACTAAAACTATAAAGGGGAGGGGGATAAAAACTATAAAGGAATTGAAGATCTTGCCATTAGTGACAACATGGATGGACCCAGGGGTGTTAAGTGAAATAAGACAGAGAAAGACAAATATATGATTTTACTTATATGTGGAATCTAAACAAAATAAATTTAACACAATAAGTGGATAAACACCAAAAAAAAAAAAAAAAAAAAAAAAATCCCCAGAAACTGATAAATACAGAGAACTGGTGGTTCCCAGAGAAGAATGGGGTGGGGGGAATAGGCAAAATAGGTGAAGGGGATTAAGGAGGTACAAACTTTTAGTTATAAAATAAGTCACAGAGATAAAAAGTACAGCATAAGGAATAAAGCCAATAATACTATAATAATGTTGTATGGTAACAGAGGATAACCACACTTCTGTGAGTACTGCAGAAATTACAGGAACTGTTGAATTACTATGTTGTGCACTTGAAACATATACAATGTTGTGTATCAGCTATACTTAATAAAAATTAAACAAAAATTCAATGCAGACACCCCTAAACACAGCAGGGGGTACTTTTCACAGAAGCTTAATGGATATAAAATGCATAAAAGTATTAAAACACATGGATCAAACTCCTTTGAGAAATAAATTGCTATATTTAAACAAAAAGGAAGTGATCATTTCTATGACATACTTTTCTTTAATATATATATATGTACAAGAACAGAATTTACAGAAATAACATGGTTGCCTAATTCACTATATGAAGCTAAATGACTTTTAAAAAGTGGCATTTATAATTTAAATAGCTAATCTCATCTATTAAAATAGAAGCATGAATCTTAAAACATAAGCAATCTTAATTTAACAGAAGATATCCCACAGCATTAACAAATGCAAAGACGGTACAATATTTTAATATATATTACAATACACAGTATGTCCAATGAGAAAAACTTTGTATTACATTTCAATAAATAACTGATAAGTTATTTCTGATTTTAAAAATGTAAGATTACAAAACTTCAACATTTTAAAACGTATGAACAAAAAAGAAAAGGTATGAACAGAAGACATACAATGTCATCTGTTGAGAGATTCAATAAAGATTTAAATTGTTTTTAAATTAACCAACAGGTTTAACATAATTCTAACAAATTCCACCGAGGTTTTTTAGGAGGCAATTTGGCAGAAGAAAAAGAACTCTAATGTTAATTTGAGAGCATCAGTAACTGCAAAGAGCAAAAAAAATCTGGAGGAAATAAAGCAGCAATGAAATTGTACTGTGAAATATCAGAATATATTATAAAACAATAAATACTAAAACAGCATGGCACTGCTACAAGAAATAGTTAATGTACAGGACAGTTATGAAATAGAGCATAACATAAATATAATGAATATATGATCGACAAGTCTCCTGAAGGGAAAAAAGGCCTGACTGGATCCTTACCTTTGATAACAATAACTTACATGGATTAAAAGTTTAAGGTAAAATGAAAAGAAAAGCTTTAGGAAAGCTACTGGAAAATAATAGTTAAAATCTCTCGCTCAGGTTTGGAAAAAACTAAGTATAAAAACACACACACATAAAAGAAAATTTGGGCAACATGAAATTAAAGAGGCTTCTGTATATTAAAATTAATATAAAATGCAAGAAAATATTTTAAAAGGTTTACAACAAAAAAAGAGAAGTACTGAGATGAATTACTAAGTATATATTACTGTTTAATATATAAAGAACTCTTTCAAAATTAGAGAAACAACTAAAACTTTTTAAAGTATAACTAAATCAGACATATATACTGGTACTATTAATAATTTTCTTCTGACTGCCCCTATCTATTTGTATTAAATACTTGGAAGAAGTAAAAAAGTTTTTAATCATACGTTATAACAAGGCACCTTTATACTCTGTATTACTGTATTGTTAATTTTTTATTTCCAAGTTTTAAATTCAGTTTATAGTTAAAGAGACAGAGTCCAAATAAATCCAGTTTTGTGCGTTTATTTGAAAAAGCAATCTATGATTCTATAAAACATTTAATGTATTTTATGGTATTTTGATAAAACTGATATTCTAAAATCAAAAGCTAATGAGACAAAATACTGAAAATACTCGTACGTTTTAGAAAAGGACTTGAACCACCAGCTCGGGAGATTGAGTTTTTCAGTAAGCAACATCTTCATTATGAAAAATTTTTATAAGCAATTTCTGCTATTTCAACCCTCATCTCTTTTTTTTTTTTTTTTTAAAGATTTTTATTTATTTATTTGAGAGAGAGACAGTGAGAGAGAGCATGAGCGAGGAGAAGGTCAGAGGGAGAAGCAGACTCCCCATGGAGCCGGGAGCCCGATACAGGACTCGATCCCGGGATTCCGGGATCATGACCTGAGCCGAAGGCAGTCGTCCAACCAACTGAGCCACCCAGGCGTCCCTCAACCCTCATCTCTTTTTATAAACCATTTCTTTCACTACAGGCTATCATGAACGTACCTTGAAGTAGCCTTCTTCAGCAGCTTTTTGAGCTCATTAATTTTACAGGTGTGTTTTTTATGGATAACCACAAATGCATCGCAGCCGTCTGGCGGGGGCTCATCAGCTGCAATCTAAGATTTCAGAGGTTATATTTAGCTACAGTAGCTGATAATTACAATATGATCTTTAAAACTCATATATTCCTTTGATTGAAATAACTCATCAACTACTGTTAAGTTAATGCTCTAATTAAAGAGTATCTACATGCAGGCCAAATCAAATACTTTAACAAAATCAACTTTATAGTAGAATATGCTTCAAAGTCACTGAAAAATGCCACCAAAAAATGCTAAATTAAAATTTTCATTAATTTCAATAATCATTTATCCTTATAATTTCCTTATTCCAAATAACTATAAAATTATAAAATGTATTCAATTATAATCGATCAACAATGATAATACAATCAATGACAGGCTATGGAAGCAGGTATTCCAAGTCTACAGATTTTTTTCCCCCCAAAATTTTATTTATTTGTCAGAGAGCGAGTGCACAATCAGGGGGAGCAGCAGAGGGAGAAGAAGGCTCCCCGCTGAGCAAGGAGCCCAATAAAGGACTGGATCCCAGGACCCTGGGATCATGACCTGGCAGATGCTTAACCTGCCACCCAGGTGACCCTTCTGTAGATCCTTTTGAACCAAAGATATTCACATTAATATTCATGTACAGTACCAGCATGCTTCTTTGTCAGCTCTAGGTTTGGGTGCTTTTACATACCTGTTGAAACATCTGAATAGTTGGTGAGTATGCTCTTATTGAGAAAGCAAACTTTAAGAGGTTGATATGCAAATTGTCTAAGAATTGTCCAGCTTTCTTCAGGATTAAGTTGTAATAAGAATAAGCTGATTCTATACCAAAAAAAAAAAAAAAAAAATCAAGAGAAAAGGATGTTATTTTCATTTTCAACACACTGGCACAGCTCTACTGTAAAGCTAACAATACCATCAAATCTTAAGTTTGGTTATGGGTGATGTTGGAGAAAAACGGAAAATCAAGATCTTGTTCATTAACTTCATTTGGATGCACCAGTGAGGTATAATCAAGTGCTATGATTCTAGGTGAAAATAATTCTACCACTAAAATCTATTTGGGAGGGGCCAGGATATCCGATTATTTCACCCCAAGGCTGTGGGTTATAACACAAGAATAAGATTCAGGACCTACCTATGATTTAAGAGGAGACGAAGAACAGCACAAAAAAATTAAATATGACTTAATTTTAAATGACACGTATAAATAAATACAACTCAGATTTAATACACATAGCCAAAAGCAATTAGTGTATCCAGAATGCTTTAGGAGACAGAATTTGAAACAGACCTTAAAGAATAAATGAAGGCAGTTGGGGGAAACTGGAAGGGGAGGTGAACAATGAGAGACTATGGACTTTGAAAAACAATCTGAAGGGTTTGAAGAAGTGGGGAGGTGGGAGGTTGGGGGAACCAGGTGGTGGGTATTAGAGAGGGCACGGACTGCATGGAGCACTGGGTGTGGTACAAAAACAATGAATACTGTTATGCTGAAAAAACATTTTTTTTTAAAAGAATAAATGTCTTCTTATATACAATAACCTGAACTGCTGATTCCTTCCTCTAAACCCCTCTGCAAAATTCCTGAACACGCCAAAGAGAAGGATCAATCCTAGAGTGTAAGAACTCTTGGAAAGCCCTGGGGAGCTGGAGATCATTTGGCTGGGAATAGTCCCAGAGAACAGAAGCCAAGAGCTGAAGAGGACCCGGTGACACTCATGGCGTAAGCAGGGAAGGAACCATCTATTTTTTGCCCTTTCCTTTTCTCTACACCACCGGGGGTATAATTATCGTCTGCACTGTTGACCCTGGCAGCCAGAGGTGGTCGGTACCAGCAACGCAGCTCTGGAGCCAGCTTGTATCAGCCCCCGTAAGCTGGCCCATAGACATGCCCTGGTCATTTCCTCTCTCCTTTACTCCCTGGTACTAAGTTATCAACTGACAGAAGAAATGTAATTAAAAGAGCACAGCTAGGGTACACTCTGATCTTTATCCACAGATCACAGTTCCTGGCTGTGAAAAGGGAGGACAAAAGGGATGTGTAACCATAGACACTCTTGGGAGGTGGGGGAGGAGAGAGAGGAGAAGAGTGCTGCATGGAAGGAGATATGTTGGAGGTGGTGAGGGACACTGAACTGTTTGTTGATTGCTACGGTGTCTACTACTTGTTCAAAAGCTGCTGGGCTCTTGACCCTTGGCTCCTCTCCTTACTACAACCCATTCATTCAGGTGTTACCTGGCTCCCTATGGTGTCCTGTGGGAATCAGGGCTCAGGGAACCAGTGCACATATGTAAACATGGTGGATGATGCTTTTTCTTTGAGTAAGAAAGTCCTCCATCTCTCATCTAGGGCTTTCAGGTCTTCTATCCGCATCCATGAAACTAACCTGTTAGCTTGGAAACAGTAAAATCTCAGAACCTTCATAGTACTTAACAGATCTGACAAAGAGATGGAATGCTGATGAATACATAGATTTTTAGAGGAGAAAAGACCCAGCCTCATGGGTCAATTTACAGAATTTAGAGGAAGTCCTTGTAAACTGATAGTAAGCATACTTATAAAATTTTATGGTCAATCAGACAATAAATGGTCCTTGACTTTGTTGCCTATTATTGAGAAGAAAATAAGGACGAGGTTACAGATCAAGAACTGGGCAGTAGATTCAGAGGCATTTATCCAAATGAGGTCTTAGTTGTTAACTCTTCTCCAAGCAAGGGGACTTTCCCGTCAGTGCTTTTGTCATCTTCAAGTCCAATCCACTGTGACAAGTACAAAGACCTTTCTTGGATTAGGATAAGGTTTGCCCGTCTTCAGACAAGAGCTATAGACATGCACACGTGCACACAGTGAAAAAGGAAGGAAATCTGTTACCACTATGGACAGAAGGTCAGAAAGTCATTAGAACATTGGCTTGCCTGGCAGAGGAGAGGGTAGAGTACAGAATGCAGAATTACAACCACCTTATGATTCAACAATTCCTACAGTCTATCACATCAACCTTAGATCCTTTCAAACAGGACAGTGAAAAGCCTCAAAAATTACTATAATGGGTCATGGCTGAGAAGAGAGCTGTGGCCCACTTGGGAGACTTCCCTCGGTCAGTTAGAAAGTCTTTAAATTCTGATCCAGGGCTTTCTCTTGCCTTATGTTTGATCCTTAAAACTGTGGGAAGCTGTTTTAAGCTTGCAAGTAGGATAAAAAAAACTTCAGCCCTTTTAAAGTCTTGATAAAAAAAAGCTCAAGAATGAGAGAACTAAAAAACAGGGGGTATGCAAACTGTTCTGAAAGAGCTAAGGAAAGAACAAGAAAGAATACCAGAAAATAACATAAAACTAAACTAAACTAACATAAAAGTAAAAAGAATCAGGAAAAACAAATAGAATATACAGGGAAAGTGTGAAGAAAGTGAAACAAAAAGAATACGAGAAGACGAAAAAACTATTTAAGAGTAAATAGCAGATTCAGAAGTCTGGCAAAGGAGAGCTATGGTATGTATAATTGTATCCCTAAGGCAGGAAATCAAAGGAATAGAGGAGAATGAACAGAAAACTCTCCAGAATTAAAAGGAACAATGGGTCTACATGTCTAAGAATGAAGATTAAGAATGGTTAGCACTGCAACATTTTCTAGTAAAAATACGGGACTCTAAAGTTAAAAATCTTAAATATAAAATTCATGCATAGTCCTATATGTGAGGAACTCAAGGTCATTATTCCTAGGAGTTATTCATGAGGCATCAACGAGGGAGCAAGATTTACCTAACCAAGAAATAGAGGAACTGCAGCATAGAGTTTGATGGTGAGCTCTGAACATACTTAACTGTAAAAACAATACTAAATGGAGTTGAGATTTACAAAAGACTATGTAAATCCTGCACGCTCCAGCGATGCAGAAAAGCACACCAGGAACCAACTGTGACAAAGGAGAAATTAACGGAAAGTAGAGTAAGCTCGGTGATTCCTCATAAATGTGAGCTGGGGAAAAAAGAAAACCACTGAAGCCAACAGAGCAAGCAGTAGAAGCTCATGTATACTTACGAATACAAAAGACTTAAGAATAGGGATGATCCAAATCAGACAGTCATGAGGGGAGGAAAGGCCATTAGCCAACTCATTACTGCTTCTAGGGGACCAAGAGACAATACCCAGGGAGAGGCGGCTAACAACTCTGGGCCTTCACACGCCACTCCTCTGCCGTGAAATGCAGAAGGATTCTCAGCCAACTCCTGTTCAGCAAACCTCAGCTTAAGTGTCATTTGTTTTGGAAAGAGTTTTCCCTGACCTCCCCAGTCCAGATCCTTTTATATACTCTGACAGGTCCATACTATCTCAAGTCTCAAAACTAATGAAAAATTATCTGTAAATTTTTTAATGCTGGCCCTCACATTAAGCTATAAGTTGTAAAGGCAGGAATCTTCTCTAGGCTTTCAACTGTACCTTTTTGCTCCTGGCACACCCCATCGGTCTTCAATACCTTTATGGAATTGATGTTAGAGAAATGAATAGTTCTCTTCCTTCTAGGCCATAAGACATTCCTATTGTAGTACTCCCAAAGAGTTACATAGAATAGGTGGGTGCTCATTCACTCCTACTTCTTAAACTATAGGTGATTTCTCAGAAAGTTATGGTGAGTTTCCCTCAAGAATTAAAAAAAAAAATGTATGTAAGACTCACCTAAGTAAAAGAAGCACAGGTCAGAGAAGAGATACAATCTTAAAAATTGATCTTTAAAAAGTTGTAAAAGCTACAGGGCCAACAAAAAAATAGCCCAAATTAATGCATAGCATAACTAAGACTGTATCAGTCAAACAGGGATCAGTCATCCATGAAAACAGAGAGTCAACAGAAACAAGTGTGAGTTGTGCCTGACAATAGACACTAAGTTTTGTCACCAGTCACTGTTAAGGTCTCTAATGTAGAGATGGATGTAGGGTTCAGGGGTTTAGGTTCTATAATTTAGGCTTAACTTGCAAGATCACCTCAATCACAAGATGGAAGCACTGGACTCCTTTAGTTGATGTTTTAAAATAACTCAATTTAGGGGCAGCTGGGTGGCTCAGTCAGTTAAACATCCTGATTATGAAATCAGGAGTTGGATGTTTATAATAATCTGAGGGTCACAAAACCGAGCCGCACATCAGGCTCTGCACTGGATGTGGAACCTTCTTGGGATTCTCACTGTTTTCCAGAGTGGCTGCACCAGTGTGCATTCCCACCAACAGTGTAAGAGGATTCCCCTTTCTCCACATCCTCCCCAACACCTCTTGTTTCTTTTCATTAATTTTAGCCATTCTGACTGGAGGTGACAGCTCATCGTAGTTTTGATTTCTATTTTCCTGGTAAGGAGGGACGATGAGCATCTTTTCATGCTTCACAGTCCATCTGGAAAGACTTAACAATACTCTTTTCCACTTCCAACCTCGACTTATGCCTCAACCTACCATAGTTTTGATAACTATACCAGTGAAACTGCTAGCTAAATCACCAATACTTTTTCTGTTGTTAAAACCTTAGTATTCACATTATTTGATCTGTCTATAGTATGTGATAACATCCATCGATTTACCACTCAATCTTCCCCGGCTTTCATGACATCACACTCGCCAGGTTTTCACCCGCCTCTGTGAGTGCTCCTCCTAAGTCTCTCTTGTGCATTCTTCTTCTGGTTAGTTCTTAAACATTGGTGTTCTTCAGGGTTCTGCCATTGGGACCTGTTTTCTTCTCCTTCTATACCTCCTCCCTATAACTTCAATTACCCTCTTAGTGCTGATAACTCCCAAAGCCTACCCCTTAGCCTAGATTTTTACCACCTAAATCTCCCACACATGTATCAGCTTATGGGATATCTTCACTTGGATATTTGACAAGCATTTCAAATGTGACATATCCAAACTGCAATCGTCCTTCTATCCAAATCTGGTTCTCAGTTATACGTAACTGAGTTAGAAATGTCATAACATTTTCCAAAAATCTTCCCAATAAAATACATAAGCAACTTTACTTGTGTAAAAACCATTAAAATCTTCAGGGATTTTGAGAATTAGTTTTGATGTGGAGCACATGTGGAAGTAAAAACAAACAGGGACTCTGGAATTAGGTAAACCTTGGCTGACATTTCTAACTCACCACACAAGACTCACAGGCTAGCTAATATCATGCCGCTTAAATCTTGAAGCGTCGAGAAATACATAACTCTGTGGCAGAACCACGTAAAATGGTTGAAAAACCAGACAATTCAATGTTTAAAAGGTCTTAATTTGCTAACACATAAAAAATTCTCATGAAATGGCATGAAACTAGCACCTGAATTCAAAAAGTTAAATCTTCAATATTTACAACTTTTTTAGGCAAGTAGATCATCAGAATTATTCTTCAGGAAAGACTATTTACAGGGTTTCATGGAAATTCAACAACCTAAAAAATTATAAGTAACTGAGGATTTAAAATGTTTCCTCTAGGATAATATCTTGAAATAAATTCAGTAAATCTGACAGTTGCTGACATATTTAACTCCTCACATACAGAATCCTCTCCTACACCTAACAGTAACACTGATGAAGCAGCATACGATTTCACCCTTGCCACGGTAAGTAATTCTAATGGAATTCTATTTTCAGTGTTGGTACTTCTTCTTTAATAGGATTTCTTTTAGGTTCAACCCTGAAATACACACTTCCTATATCACACGCTTGAAGTAGAGCTTCAAGCTTATATTCCAACTTGTTAACGATCATCTGCCATCAGATTGTCCAGGCATGTCATTTCATTTAGGGAAAATACGTGGACACATCTAAGTAACTAAAGAGTTCAAAATTTATAAGACTAATTTTCGAGAATAGCACTGAATGAATAACACTATAAAGTATGTACCGAGACAAACATTTGGGAAAGTTACATTTAGGGTTTTAGGTGAGGGCCACAAAACTTGGTGGATTTTTGAACTGTGAGAACCTTCCACATTAACCTAGCCTGTTTTTACCTCAAATACCAAAACTGAAATTATCAGGACAAATACAAAACTAACCAATAATAGTTCTCCATCGATTTGCCAGTCCACTTCGAAGTGGTCCAAATTCCCCTGCACAGCCCACTGCACTCTCTTCTGCTCCTCTCTCCCTTCCCTCTCCCTGGCTGCCGCTGCTAGCTGCTGTCGTCCACACTGAGCTCCAACCTCACCATTACTAGAAAGGCCGTCCTGCTCTCTCTCAAGTACTGACTAGGTGCCCTTTTCCAGGTGCTTCCTTGTCATCAGGGCCTCTGAAGCTCTTACCACCTCGGAGCACAGCAGGCTTGTCCACTGTCCCCCTCACAGTATTGTGGGGCCGAGGAGCACAGATCACATTTATCCACCTTTGTATTCCCAGCATCTAGAGCAGTGCACAGTATCTCTTGTAACTCAAATAATGATAATAAGGATGCTTTTCTGGAAAAGTTTTCTAAAAGAGCAAATTACTTGGTTTTGAAAATATTTCAGTTTAAAATATCATAAAAGGCAGGTCTGCTCTATTTTTTTTAATCCATCTCATGAAATCCTAAAATTGCTGAACTTCGAGGCCACTTGAGCCAAATGGAGTCCAATAAATGAACACTTAAAATAAGCAAAACTGTTGTTTCTCTTAACATTGATATTCAAGAACAAAATCGAACTAATCACCACCGTTAAGTTGTCTCTAAACTATTTAATCTTCATAGTAAGAAGTTCTCCCCATGTCTACAAGGCTAAAGAAATCCATCTTGAGGAACTCCATGTTAATATTCTATTCTCCATAGAGACAGAAAAATAACCTTTTTAAACAATAATTAATAATTAACCTTTTATCCTTTGCTGCTGAAGCCTCATTTCAGTGTCTTTAATCTACTGATCTTCTCTCAGAAACACATTAATAAACACTTGCTCATTCTAAAGATATAAGCATATATACAGATATGTAGTAATATATATTTGTATATATTTAAAAAGTAGGAATGACTAACTGCATCTTCTAGATAGTGAAATGAAAACACATAGGTTACCTGATTTGTTAAAGGCAAGTATTAAAAACTCTCTTTCAAAGTAATTTGGGGAAAAAAAAAACCAAAACAACAACACTACTAGATACAAAATTAATACTATTTCAAATTAGTCTAGGTAAAAAGAAAGCCATAAGTCAACAATCTCTAGTTCCTTTAGATGTAATGCAATCTGCAAACACTGCTAATTATGTGAGAGTTTTTACAATAAAGTATTAAACCTTTATTTTTTGGAAATGGATGCTTAGAGTAATTTCCATTAAACCATATTTTCAAATTTAATATTCAGATCTACTAACCCAATTAAGCATTTACACTTCACCCTTAACATTAAAAACAATAAACATATAATGTATACACATAGATACAAATTTTTAAAGTTATAATATGCACATCACCTACCTGTTTGCTTAAAAACTGCTAATTCTTGTACAGTTTCCAAAAACAGCCAAAATTTTTCATTACTTTCTTCTGCCATAAATTCACTATTAAAATAAAAGTAATCAGTTAATGGATGGAAATGAAAAATGAAATGAGAACCAAATTATAACTTATGGCTAAAACAAAACCCTCCAAAAATTAAAGTGACTGATTTCCATTTACTATAATGCAGAAAGCAAACAAATTGATGATTCTTACATGAGATACCATTCTCAGCTTACAAGCATATACTAGTGACTGGAAAAGACTGCCAGAAAATTACTTCTGGCTTTTCCCCATTTTTAGCTATAATTAAAAAATGGATAATTTATTTTATTTCTCCAAGTGAAATACCACTTAGAAGTATAATTTTTTAAGGTTTTGTTTTAGTTCCAGTATAGCTAATATACAGTGTTCTATTAGTTTCAGGTGTACAGAGTGATTCAACACTTCCATACAACACCCAGTGCTCATCACAGTTAAGTGTCCTCCTTCATCCCCATCACCTACTTCACCCATCCCCCTCCATCTTCCCTCTGCTAACACCAGTTTGTTCTCAATAGTTAAGAGTCTGTTGCTTGGTTTGTGTCTTTTTCCCTTTGCTCATTTTTTTTGTTTCTTGAATTCCACACAAGTGAAATCATACGGTATTTGTTTTTCTCTGACTTATCTCACTTAGCATTATACTCTCTAGCTCCGTATCATTGCAAGTTACTGAGAAGTATAATTTAACAGTAATGAAGGGAATGTTACATAAAGGTAAAAACAAACAAACAAAAAAAACCCCACACTGCCTATGTTTCACAAACAAAAATTGGTTGTATGAACACTTTTAAAAAATAATTATTATTGGGGTGCCTTGGTGGATGGCTCAGTTGTTTAGACATTGGCCTCTTGATTTTGGCTAGGTCATGATCTCAGGGTCTTGGGATCGAGACCCACATCAGGCTCTGCGCTGGGGGTGATGGAGCCTGCTTGGGATTTTCTCTCTCCCTGTCCCTCTGCCCCACCTCCCCTCACTCTCACATACACTCTCTCAAAAAATAATAGTATCTATTATTTTTATTTAGCTGCTTATTCATGTAGGCAATATTATTTAAAACAGAAAATACCTTAATGAAAAAATTAATAGGAAGCTGGTTTATCAGATTAGGTCTTTGGCCTTGAAGCCCAGACACTTTGATTTTTCTACAGGGCATATGTCAGAAAAAAATGAAAAAAGCCATTTAAAACCTTTGGAAATAATGGGGAAAAAAACAAAAAATAAAACCTTTGGAAATAATGAATTAAGTAAGAGGCAATACAGTCCTGTACAAAACCAAGTGCAAGACACCCGAAGGCAAGTAGATTCAACTATTTAAACTAGAAAGGAAACAGCCAAACAGATGTACAGATTTATCACCCATCCTATCTTTCTAGTCTTGGTAAATTTAAATAATGCTTAATAAAAATGGTAGATATAAGGACATCCAAGACACATGCAAGGTAATTCTTGTGAGTCTGGTCACTAAAGGGGGAAAGGAAGGGAGAAAAACTGGTTTATCCACATAAACATGACAGGCACAGGAATTGAAAGCAATGCATAAACAACTCTTGCTATGAATGGTGTCCAACTCAAAGGCATTTAAAAAAAAAAAAGAGGCGAAGCTAAAAGCAGAAGAAATGATGGGATAGACAGGATGAGACCTGTAAAGGTCAAGGACTGTACAAATCTCAAGCAAAGTGGGGAGCAACACTTCATACTTAACTGACTACAACTACAGACAGGCTCATATACTAGACAACCACAGGCAAAACTTGCGTATGCCAGAATTTACGCATTTAAGTATGATCCTTCCAAGTGTTCACCTTGAGAATATATTCCTGCACACTCATTCCCTCCATATACCACTACTCTCAGCACTTTTGGAACTCTTCTAGAATTTACTTTCAGGGGCAATTTGCCAGTATGTCATTAATTTTAAAAGAGAAAATATCCTTGACAGATCATCTAAATCAGTTCTTCACCTAAAGTTTAAAAAGGTAAAAAAAAGACCCCAAAAATGAGCATTTCCAATTTGTTCACTTGTTTTATATAGTATTTAGCTCCAAATAACAGTGTTCCCCAAAAAAGTTCTACCAGAGGAAAAAAGTGATTTGCATAGAGGATAGGTTTATATGTATGAAAGAGCATGTCAATAGTTACAAGCAAAATTCCAAAAAATATTTTCGTCAAGAGAAACACCAGTGGAATAAACGCAGTTTCGATGTACAAGTTACATGTTAGAAAAATTTAGCCCCATCAGTCTATAATCATCCCTAGCAAACAGTACTAAATTAGAAATTTCTTTAGGTAGGGGAAATAACCTCATTCATCTTTGGTCCCTACACAGTGCCCATCATAGGGGCATGCTCAAAATAGACACTCAAATTTCTAGGCTGAACTGAAAGATTCTATGTATAGAAAGACAGAGACCAAGAGAGGAAATACAGAAATTCCCAAGAATGCTTTAAAAAATGGAGCACCACAAACATAAAGCTTTCACTTCTCTGAAGTTTCTATCTTCCAAGCTCCTTTAATCTACCCAATACTCTCAATTCTTCCTTTTCCACACTTACTCCCTTCAACCTCTTTGACTTTTCTAGAATTTTTATGACAAGAAACATTAAAAACTGGAACATGAGCAGAATAATGAAGTCTAGAAAACAAAATGTGAAGTGCGACAGTTAAAGGACCTACGGGCTTCTAGCCTCCTACACTCTCAAAAAGCAGAAATCTGGTTCGAAAGGATAAAGTCAAGATTGCTAGGTAAAAGTTGTAGTGGGAGAGGCTTTCGTTTATGTAACAAACGACTTGCTGACAATTTGTATTTGTTCATAACAGAACCAGTAAGTGCATGAGGGAACACTAAGCATTCTGTCTGGATTATGCCAACAGGACACCAGTTTCTACATGTCAGGTATATTGCAGAGGGAATTGTGATGGTGGTCTGAAGAAGTCACTTCCTAATATAAGGTCCTTTCCACTGAATCAACATCACTGGGCACCTACTTCCTTTGTACTGAGCGTTGGGAAAACAAGTATGACTAAGATGCCCTTGAGGCCCCTGGGTGGCTCAGTCAGTTGAGCATCTGACTCAGGTCATAATCTCAGGGTTGTGAGACTGAGCCCCTCATCAGGCTCTGTGCTCAGTGGGAAGTCTGCCTGAGATTCTCTATCTCTCTCCTTCTGCCCCTCCCATTCGTGGTTTCTCTCTCTCAAATAAAACTTTTTTAAAGACAGAAAAATACCTTTGTTGCTTCTACCAAGCGAATACTTATTAGTAATACTTACTGAGTACCCATGTTTGTGCACTGTACCTTGGCAAAATAAATATAAGTAATAATTTTATCCCTTGAAGCTCACATTTTAGCAGCAGAGATTAGCATATATAACTTGCAGGAAGAATTATTATAGAAATACTGATCAAATGTTATGCGAATATACCAGAAGACATTAGTTTTATCAGGGGATAGGATGAGCCAAAGAGAAAGTAATATGGTAGGTCCATTAATAAGGTATCAATGAAGAAAAGACTGTAGAGTAATACATTGCCTCCCTAGGGTTACTATATCAAATTACTACAAACACAGTGGCTTAAAACAAGAGAAATTTATTCTCATAGTTCTATAAGACCAAAGTCTAAATTCCTGGTGTCAGAGTTAACACAAGTTCCAAAAGTCAGGATCCAGAGTATCTTTTTTTTTGGGGGGGGGGGCACCATTCAAGCCACTATAGTCCAGCCTGGGCTCCCCGGAATCCACATCATCCCACATAGAAAACGCATATGCCCTATATCTTGACAACCCCCTAAGTAATCTCAACCCTTTAGAGCATCGTTTATAAGCCAAAAGCACATGTAAATGTCCCCAGAAGTCTCAAATCTTTGGGAGTGAGAGGCTGAGCATGCTCCATCCTGGGGCAAAATTCTTCTCCACATGTGGACCTGTGAACTAGAAAACAAGCTGTCTGCTTCCAAAATGCTGTATTGAGATCAGAAATGCAAATTCCAAAGACAGACATTCTGATTCCAAAACGGAGAAATTAGAAAGAATAAGGAGTTACCAGTCCCATACAAGTTCAAAATACAGCAGGACAAATTGTATTATGGGTTTCAAGTCCTGAGCATAACCCTCAGGAGCTTAATGCTCTACTCACTGTGCTGCCTGCTATGGCTCTGCCCTCAAGTCTCGTTATTCCTTTTTCTTGAAGGATAGTTCATGTTTGCAACCGAGTAGTGTATCAGCCAATTTCCTGCCTACTATGGAAATTTGAAGGTCTGACAGCCTTGTCTCATTTCATCTGGACTCTCTTTTGGGGTATGAGTTGGCCATGTTTCTGCTGATGCAACATAATCAAAATCCTTATGGGTCTCCTGTAGGTCTCACCAGGGTCATGCCATTACAGAAACACCTTCCACAGAACCTTCTTGCATAACCCTCCTCTATTCCTGACTTCTGCTGAGATGGTGGAGTGGATCTATGAGTCAGATGCCTAACCGAAACAGAAAAAGACTGTCCAGCCATATAAGTGGTCTTCTTCGCAGAGCATGCATTCCCAACACTGAGTTTCCTCATTTCAACATTCTCTGCAATCTGGACAGGTGGAGAAGCTCCCAAGTTACCAAGTGCTGCCTTCCTTTTTCCTTAAGAGCTCCTTCTTTAGCTTCTCCTTCCTCGTGCATTTTACTATCAACAAGGAGAAACCAAGAGACACTTCTAATTTTTTGCTTGGAAATCTCCTTAACTACCCGAGTTCATCACTTACAAGTTCTATTCTCCACATAGCTATAGAGTCCAATTCAGCCAGTTTTCTGCCACTATAAAACAAGGATCATCTTTGTTTCCAATAACAGGTCCCTCATTTCTTTCCAAACTCTTACTGGCAGTGCCTTTAATGTTCTCATTTCTACCAACATTCTACTCATAAGCACATTAAGTATTTTCTAGGACAAAAGCTTCATCCCGACCATGCTCCCTCTTTTCCTCTATGTCCTTAGCAAAATCAGCTTTAATGTCCCTATTTCTGTCACAGCTTACTTAAGGCAATCCAGGTTTTTTTTTTTTTTTTTAAAGATTTTACTTATTTATTTGACAGATAGAGATCACAAGTAGGCAGAGAGGCAGGCAGAGAGAGAGGAGGAAGCAGGCTCCCCGCTGAGAGCCCAATGCGGGGCTCGATCCCAGGACCCTGAGATCATGACCCGAGCCAAAGGCAGAGGCTTAACCCACTGAGCCACCCAGGTGCCCCAAGGCAATCCAGGCTTTTAAACAAATTTCTCAAACCTCTTCCAGCTTTTGCTTGACTTACCAGCTACTTCTCTATTTTTTAGCTATTTGTTACAGCAGCACTCCACATTAAGTTATCAAGTCTGTATCTGTTTCCCAGGGCTGCTGTAACAAAATTACCAAAAACCTGGTGACCTAAAGCAACAGAAACTTATTGTTTCACAGTTCTGGGGGCCAGAAGTGCAAAACCAAGGTAGTGATGTGGCTACACGGCCTCCGAAGACTCTAAGGGAAAATCTTTCCTTGCCTCTTTATGCTTCTAGAGAATACAAGTGTTCCTTGGCTTCTGACTACATCCAATCTCTGCCTGTGCTCACATGGTCTTTTCCTCTTCTGTCTCTTGGACACTGGACTTGGCATCCACCCTGATCAAGATCCTTAATTACATCTGCAAAAATTCTGTTTCCAGATAAGGTAACACTCATGGGTTCCAGCAGTTAGGATGGAGACATCTTTTTGGGAACCGCCATTCTCCTACTACAACTAATTAAGTTGGTACACCACATGGGGCCTAGATTGTGAAGGACCTTAAGGAGCATCCTAAGAAAGTTCCAGTTCTAAGACTTAAGGGAAATAAAAATCAGGACAATGGAACTACAAATCTAAGACCAGAAAACAAAAACAAAAACTGCTTTAGAATGGAGTTATGGAATCAGATCCAAGCAAACTCTGGGAGAAACAGGAAGAGACTGAGGAAGAGGGCACATGTCAGGCTAGAATACTTTATTCAATAAAACTATTTTATTACACCTGATATCATAAAATACAATGGATTATAATATACTATGAACAATTATGCACCAACAACCCAGACAGCCTTAAAGAAATAAATTCCTAGAAATAACCTACCAAGACTGACTCCTAAAGAATAGAAAATCTGAACTAATTACAATGAAGGAGATTGAGTCAGTAATCAGAACACTCTCCAAAAATAAAAGTCCAGGACCAGATGGCTTCACTGGTGAATTCTACCAAACATTCAAAGATGTAATATGTCCTTCTCAAATTCTTCCAAAAACTTAAAGATGAGGAAATGCTCCCAAACTCGTTTTATGTAGCCAGCATTACCCTGATAGCAAGACAAGGGGACACACACACACACATTATAGGCCAATGTCCCTGATGACCACAGATGCAAAAATCCTCAACAAAATACTAACAAACTGAATTCAACAATACAATAAAAGGATCACACACCATAATCAAGTGCGATTTATTCCAGAGATGCAAGGATGGTTCAACATCCACAAATTAGTCTACAAGATACCACATTAACAAAGTAAAAAATAAAAATCATGATCACCTCAATAGATACAGAGAAATCATTAAACAAAAGTCAATGTCCATTTATAATAAAAACCTTCAACAAACTGGGCATAGAGGGAACAAACCTTAGCATAATAAAGGCCACATATAACAAGCCCATAGCTAACATCATACTCAACAGTGAAAAGTTCAATTTTTTTCCTCTAAGATCAGGAACAAGACAAGGACACTCACTCTTAGCACTTTTATTCAACATGGTACTTGAAATTCTAGCAAGGGTGATTAGGAAAGAAAAAGAAAAAACATCCAAATCACAAAGGAGAAAGTAAAATTGTCACTGTTTGAAGATGACATATTATATATAGAAAACCCTAAAACTCCATCAAAAAACTATTAGAACTAATAAATTAAATGGCAGGATACATAACCAATATATGAAAATCTGTTGCATTTCTGATACTAAATTATCAGAAAGATAAGTTTAAAAACAGTCCCATTTACAGTTGCATCAAAAAGAATAAAATACCAACGAATACATTTAATCAAGGAGGTAAAAGTCTATACCCTGAGAACTATAAGACACTGATAAAAGAAATTAAAGACACAAATAAATGGAAAGATATTCTATTATTCATGGATTAAATGAATTAATATTGTTAAAGGGTCCACACTACCCAAAGCAATTCACAGATTAAGGGCAATCCCTATCAAAATTCCAGTGCCATTTTTTTCACAAAAACAGAACAATCCACAAATGACCCTGAATATCCAAAGCAATCCTGAGAAAGAACAACAAAGCCAGACGCAACAGGCTTCCTGATTTCAAACTACATCACCAAGCTATAATAAACAAAACAGTATGGGACTGGTATAAAAACAGACACACTGATCAATGGTGCAGACTAGGGAGCCCAGAAATATTCATACACACACACACACACACATATATATATATATATATATATATATATATATATATGGCCAATTAATTTATAACAGAGGAGCCAAGAAGATATAATGGAAAAAAGACAGTCTCTTCAATAAATGGTGTTGGGAAAACTGGACAGCCACATACAAAAGAAACTTCACCCCAACCTTACATCATACACAAAAATTAACTTGAAATGAATTAAAACTTGAACATAAGATCTGAAACAACAAAACCTCTTGAAGAAAACATAGGCAGTAAGCTTCTTGACACTGGTCTTGGCAATTATTTTTTGGATTTGATACCAAAAGCAAAGGCAACAAGAGCAAAAAGGAACAAGTGGCACTATAACTAAAATGCCTCTGCACAGGGGCAACTGGGTGGCTCAGTCAGTTGAGCATCTAACTTTAGCTCAGGTCATGATCCAGTGTCCTGGGATGGAGCCTTGTATCCGGCTTCTCGCTCAGTGGGGAGTCTCTCTCTACCTCCTCTCCTGCTCCTTACCCTGCTCATGCTCTCACTCTCTCTCAAAAAAATAAATCTTTTAAAAAAAAAGCCTTTGCACAACAAAGGAAATGATCAACTAAATGAAATGGCAACTTACCAAATAGGAAAAATATTTGTAAATCATACATCTGATAAGGTATTAATATTGATAATACATAAAGAACTCATACAACTCAACTCAATAGAAAAAAAAATCCCACTTTATTTGAAAAATGGGGAAAAGCTCTGAATAGACCTTTTCAAAAGACATACAGACGGCCAACAGGTACAAGAAAGGTGCTCAACATCACTAATCATCAAGGAAATGCAAATCAAAACCATGAGATACCACTTCATACCTTTAGAGTATCTATTATCGAAAAGAGAAAGCAAGTACTGCTGAAGATTTGGAGGAAAGAGAACCCTTGTGCACTATCGGTGGGAATACAAATTGGTGCAGCCATTATGGAAAACCACATGGATGCTCCTAAAGCATTTTTAAAAAGAACTGCCATATAATCAAGCAATTTCACTTTTGGGTAAATATTCAGAAAAAAAAATGAAAACATCAACTGGAAAAGATATATACACCCCATGTTCATTGCAGCTTGTTTATAATAGCCAAGATATGGAAATAATCTAAGTGTCCATCAATGGATGAATGGCTAAAGAAAATATGGAATATGTATACAACAGAATATTATTTAGCCATGAAAAAGGAAACCATAGGATCTCACCCATATGTGGATTCTTTAAAAAAAAAAAGCTCATTTACAGAGAACCAATTGGTGGTTGCAAGAGGCAGGCACTGGATGGGTGAAATGGGTGGAGGTGGTCAAAAAGTATGTGAAAATTAATAAAGGGAAACCTTGGGTGCCTGGGTGGTTCAGTGGGTTAAAGCCTCTGCCTTTGGCTCGGGTCATGATCCCAGGGTTCTGGGATTGAGCCCCGCATCGGGCTCTCTGTTCAGTGGGGAGCTTGCTTTCTTTCCTCTCTCTGTCTGCCTCTCTGCCTACTTGTGATCTCTGTCAAATAAATAAAATCTTAAAAAAAAAAAAAAAAAGGGAAACCTCACTAACAAGGGTGAGAGGAAATACCAGAAGAAGCTAGAAGGGGGAGCTGTACCACTCAATGTCAATTACAGACCTCTAATAGAATAATCTGCAATAGGAAAGAATCATCAATTACAGGCCCAAGAGGGAAAGAGGTACCTTGCATTGCCTACAAGAAATTGACTACCTCTGCAATTCAGCCAATGAAAAACCATCATCACCCTGAACTCCTGCTTTTCTCCAACAGACTTTCCTTCAAAACAACCCCTTCCAATTTCCTTTCTATAAAATAACAATCCTCTCCTTCATTTGTTAGACTTGCCATAGGTTTTGCCATTTTTTTTTTTTGTCCCTAATTGCAATTCTGTTATTCCTGAGGAAACCTATTTTTCTTGGTAAAATAACTGTTTTAAGATTAACATTATTTGGTGATCGGAGGTAGGATCCAGAGATGACCTCTAACAACCCGGGACTGGTGAGCAAACAGGGCCCATACCCACAAAGCCAACTTGGTTCCCAGTTTTCTTGCCCACCTTGGATTTTGAGGGTAAGCTTTCTCCTGGACTGCTGGCCATGCTCTATTTGTGTTTGAGCTCTCCAAGCTTTTCTTTGGGATTTTAAGGCCTTGTTCTTTCTAAGAGTACTCATTTGGCTTTTGATCTCCTTTTCAAGAACCAAACTGTTCCTGTTGGAACCGTACTTTGTGTTGGTCTTCGGTCCAATTCATTTTTGGGATTAGAACATTCCTGTTGGAACTACACTAGCCTGTAGTCCAATTCCTTTTGGAACCAAACTGTTCCTATTAGAACCGTGTGCTACCTTTGATTAGTCCAGCTCCTTTTCAGAACCAGATTGTTCACTGGAACTATGCAAGTCTTTGATCTGACTCCTTATTGACACTGGACTATTCCTACTAGAACTATGTTGGCTTGTAGTTTGACTCCTTCTGCAACAGGCATTTACTGCTGAAACTGTGCTGTTTAGGAACTTTTTTTTTTTCTCCTTTAGAAAAAGACTTACAAAATGGGATACCAAACATCAAAATGCTTTGAGCTCCCCCACCCTGCTCCTGATTTGGGGACCCTGGTTGTTTTGTGTTTAAAAACTATGGTCCCAGGGAGGAGCAAGATGGCAGAGGAATAAGAGATCTAAATTTCGTCTGGTCCCAAGAATTCAGCTAGATAGTTATCAAACCATTCTGAATACATACAAACTCAACAGGAGATCAAAGAAAAGAATAGCAACAATTCTATGAACAGAAAAGTGACCACTTTCTGGAAGGTAGGACTTGCAGAGAAGTGAATCCGAGGCAATATACGGGAAGATAAACCGCGGGCAGAGGGAGCCTCCATCAGCCGGCTCCCAGCAAGTGAGACAGCCATGGAGCACAAAATCAGAACTTTTAGAAGTCTGCTCCACTGAGGGACATCATTCCAGTGGCTAAGTGGAGGGGTTGGAACCCTCACTGGGACAGTGTGGTCTCAGGACCACTGGGGCCACAGAAAGACCAAGGGTGTCTGAGTGGAACAGAGCTCTCAGGTACGAAAGCAGGGCAGCTGGCTGCAGAGACAGAGCCAAGGAGTGGGCTCTCAGCTCGGGGCTGCTATAAACCATCATCTGTGGCACAGTCGGGCCACTGCTCTTCGAGCAGGGACCCAACAAGTAGCAGATCCAGAGAGACTCCCCCTTTCTCCTGCGGGAGGAGTGGCAGGGGAGAATACTGGAGGAATCTGCTGGCTTTGGAAACTCTAACCAGGGTCGTGTGCCAGAGAAAGAAATGCTTGGTCACATGCTGGACGAGCACAGAGTACAGCCAGAGACCAGGGAGACAGGCATGACTGACTGCTTTTCTCTGAGGGCACACTGAGGAGTGGGGCCCCCAAGATCAGAGGCTGCCATTTTCACTCTCATCCTCCAAAGCTGCACGGAACGGCTTCAGGGAACAAAAGCTCCCGAGAGCAAACCCGAGCAAATTACTTAGCTTGGACCCTGGCAAGGGCAGTGCAGTTCCGCCTTGGGCAAAGACACTTGAGAATCTCTGCAACAGGCCCTTCCCCGAGGAGATCAGCAAGAACCAAGACCAAATTTACCGATCAATGAGAACTGCAAAACACCAATACTAAGGGAATACTGCACATAGAATTCATGGCTTTTTTCCCTGTGATTCTTTAGTCTTTCAAAGTAAATTTTGTAAATTTTCTTTAGTTTTTTTATTTTTCTATTTTTTAAAAAATTTTTCTTCTTTCCAATTTTAACATCCTATCAATTCCTTTTTTAAACTTTTGAAATTTTCATTTTTACAGTCATATTCCATCCCTTCATTGTATTTAACCTGTGTGTGTGTGTGTACACATACATTATATATATATATTTTTTTTTCGTTAAAATTTTGGAATACAGTTTCTTCTAATACACCAAAATATGCCCTAAATCTAGTATATCACTTTGTTCTAGTTTCCAGTCTGATCATTTTGTAAAAATTTTTTCAACCAACTTATCAATTCCTTTTTAAAAATTTTTAAATTTTCATCTTTACAGTCATATTCCATCCCTTCATTGTATTTACCCTTATTTCTGTGTATATATATAAGTTTTCCTTTCTTTAAAATTTTGGGAGGAAGTTTCTTCTAACTGACCAAAATATAGCCAAAATCTAGTGTGTGGCTCTGTTCTATTCACCAGCCTGATCGTATTTTTTTTTTTAAAGATTTTATTTATTTATTTATTTATTTGTCAGGAAGAGAGAGCGCACACACACACAAGCAGGCAGAGTGGCAGGCAGAGGCAGAGAGAAAAGCAGACTCCCTGCTGAGCAAGGAACCTGACAGAGGACTCGATCCCAGGACCCCAGGATCATGACCCGGGCCGAAGGCAGCAGCTCAACCGACTGAGTCACCCAGGCATCCTCTGATCATATTTTTTTTTTCCTTTCTTTTCCCCCCAGTTTTGGGTCTCTTCTGATTTGTTTAGTGTATATTTTTCTGGGGTTGTTGCTACCCTTCTAGCATTTTGTTCTCTCATTCATCTATTCTTCTCTGGACAAAATGATAGAGCAGAAAAACTCAGTCCCCCTGTGCCCCCCTGCCTGAAAAAAGAACAAGAGGCAGTAACGAATGCCAGGGACCTAATCAATATGGGCGTTAGTAAGATGCCAGAACTAGAGTTCAGAATGATTATAAAGATACTAGTTGGGCTTGAAAAATGCATAGAAGATACCAAAGAATCCCTTTCTGGCAAAATAAAAACTAAAATCTAACCAAGTCAAAATCAAAAAGGTTATTAATGAGGTGCGATAAAAAAATGGAGTCTCTAATGGCTAGGATAAATGAGGTACAAGAGAGAATTAGTGATATAGAAGACCAAATGATGGAGAATAAAGAAGCTGAGAAAAAGAGAGATAAACAACTATTGGATCACGAGGGGAGAATTTGAGAGATAAGTGATACCATAAGACAAAACAATATTAGAACAATTAAGATTTCAGAAGAAAAACAGGGGGACAGAAGGTATATCGGAGCAAATTATAGCAGAGAACCCCTAATTTGGTGAGGGGAACAAGCATCAAAATCCAGGAGGCACAGAGAAACCCCCTCAAAATCAGTTAAAACAGGTCCACACTCCGTCATCTAATACTAAAACTTAAAGTCTCAGTGACAAAGAGAAAATCCTGAAAGCAGCTCAGGACAAGAGATCTGTAACATACAATAGTAGAAATATTAGATAGGCAGCAGTCCTATACACAGAGACAAGGCAGGTCAGAAGGGACTGGCATGATATGTTCAGAACACTAAACAAGGAAAATATGTAGCTAAGAATACTATATCCAGATAGGCTGTTGTTGTAAATAGAAGGAAAGATAAAAAGCTTCCAGGACAAATAAAAACTAAAAGAATTTGCCAACACTGAACCAGCCCTAAAGGAAATATTAAAAGGGGTCCTCTAAGCAAAGAGACAGCCTAAAAGTAACAGATGAGAAAGGAATAGAGACAATATGCAGTAACAGTCACCTTACAGGCAATACAATGCTACTAAATTCATATCTTTCAATAGTTACCCTAAATGTAAATGGACTAAATGCCCCAATCAAAAGACACAGGGTATCAGAATGAATTAAAAAACAAGACCCGTTGATATGCTGTCTATAAGAAACTCATTTTAGACCCGAAGACACCTCCAGATTTAAAGTAAGGGGGTGGAAAACAATTTACCATGCTAATGGACATCAAAAGAAAGCTAGGTCAGCAATCCTTAATATCAGATAAATTAGATTTTAAGCCAAAGACTATAATAAGTGATGAGGAAGGACACTATATAATACTTAAAGTGTCTGTCCCACAAGAAGAGCTAACAATTTTAAATATCGATGTCTCTAACATAGGAGGAGCCAATTATATAAGCCAATTAATAACAAAATCAAAGAAACACATGGACAGTAATAAAATAATAGTAGGGGACTTTAACAACCCCCCTCACTGAAATGAATAGATCATCTAAGCAAAAGATCAGCAAGGAAATAAAGGGTTTAAATGACACAGTGGACCAGATGGACATCACAGATATATTCAGAACATTCCATCCCAAAGCAACAAAATACACATTCTCCTCTAGTGCACACGGAACATTCTCCAGAATAGATCACATCCTGAACCACAAATCAGGTCTCAGCTGGTACCAAAAGATTGGGATCACTCCCTGCGCATTTTCAGACCACAGTGCTTTGAAACTAGAACTCAACCACAAAAGGAAAGTTGGAAAGAACTCAAATACATGGAGGCTAAACAGCACCCTACTAAAGAATGTATGGGTCAACCAGGAAATTAAAGAAGAATTGAAAAAATTCATGAAAACAAATGAAAATGAAAACAAAACTGTTCAAAATCTTTGGGATGCAGCAAAGGCGTTCCTGAGAGAAAAGTATATAGCAAGACAAGCCTTTCTCAAAAACAACAAAGGTCTCAAATACATACCTAACCCTACACCTAAACGAGCTGGAGAAAGAACAGCAAATAAAGCCTAAACCCAGTGGGAGAAGAGAGATAATAAAGATCAGAGAAGAAAGCAATGAAAGAGAAACCCAAAGAACAGTAGAACAGATCAACGGAACTAGGAAACTGGTTCTTTGAAAGAATTAATAAGATTGATAAACCCCTGGACAGACTTATCAAAAAGAGAAAGGACCCAAGTTAATAAAACCATGAAAGAAAGAGGAAAGATCACAGTCAACACCAAAGAAATACAATTATAAGAATATATTAAGAGCAACTATATGCCAGCAAATTAGACAATTTGGAAGAAATGGATGCATTCCTAGAGACATATAAAATACCACAACTGAACCAGGAAGAAATAGAAGACCTGAACAGACCCATAACCAGTTAGGACATTGAAGCAGTCATCAAAAATCTCCCAACAAACAAGAGCCAGACAGCTTCCCAGGGGAATTCTGCCAAACATTTAAAGAACTAATACCTATCTATTCTCCTGAAACTGTTCCAAAAAATAGAAATGGAAGGAAAACTTCTAAACTCATTTTATGAGGCCAGCATTACCTTGATCCCCAAACCAGACAAAGACCCCATCAAAAAGGAGAATTACAGACCAATATCCCTGATGAACACACATGCAAAAATTCTCACCAAAATACTAGCCAATAGGATCTAACAGTACATTAAAAGGATTATTCACCACAACCAAGTGGGATTTATTCCTGGGCTGCAAAGTTGGTTCAACATCTGCAAAGCAATCAATATGATACAATACTTTAATAAGAGAAAGAACAAGAACCATATGATACTCTCAATAGATGCTGAAAAAGCATTTGACAAAGTACAGCATCTTTTCTTGATCAAAACTCTACACAATGTAGGCATAGAGGGTACATACCTCAATAACATAAAAGCCATCTATGAAAAACCCAGAGCGAATACCATTCTCAATGGGGAAAAACAGAGCTTTTCTCCTAAGGTCAAGAACATGGCAGGGAGGTCCACTGTCACTAATGCTACCAATACAGTAATAGAAGTCCTAGCCTCAGCAATCAGACAACAAAAAGAAATAAAAGGCATCCAAATTGGCAAAAAAGAAGTCAAACTCTCACTCTTTGCAGTTGATATGATACTTTAAGTGGGAAACCCAAAAGGTTCCACCCCAAAACTGTTAGAACTCATATAGGAATTCAGTAAAGTGTCAGGACATAAAATCAATGCACAGAAATCAGTTGCATTTCTCTACACCAACAACAAGACAGAAGAAATAGAAATTAAGGAGTCTATCCCATTTACAACTGCACCCAAAACCATAAGATACCTCGGAATAAGTCTGACCAAAGAGGCAAAGAATCTGTACTCAGAAAACTATAGAATACTCATGAAAGAAATTGGGGTAGACACAAAGAAATGGAAAAACTTTCCACATTCGTGGATTGGAAAAACAAATAATGTCTATACTACCTAGAGCAATCTACACATTTAACGCAATCCCTAACAAAATACCAGCAACTTTTTTCAAAGAAATGGAACAAATAATTCCAAAATCCATATGGAACCAGAAAAGACCCCAAATAGCTAGAGGTTTGTTGGAAAAGAAAACCAGAGCTGGTGGCATCACAATTCTGGACTTGCAGCTCTATTACAAAGCTGTAATCAACAAGACAGTATGGTATTGGCACAAAAACAGAAACACAGATCAATGAAACAGAACAGAGAGCCCAGAAATGGACCCTCAACTCTACGGTCAACTGATCTTTGACAAAGCAGGAAAGGAGGTCCAATGGAAAAAAGACAGTCTCTAACAAATGGTCTTGGGAAAGCTAGACAGCTACATGCAGAAGAATGAAACTGGACCATTTCTTTTTACCATACACAAAAATAAATTCAAAATAGATGAAAGACCTCAATGTGAGACAGGGATCCATCAAAATCATTGAGGAGACCACAGGCAGCAACTTCTTCCTAAAAACATCAAAGGCAAGGGAAGCAAGGGCAAAAATGAACCATTGGGACTTCATCAAGATCAAAAGCTTTTGCACAGCAAAGGAAACAGCCAAAAAAACTAAGAGTCAGCCCAAAGAATGGGAGAAGATATTTGCAAATGACATATCAGATAAAGGGCTAGTATCCAAAATCTATAAAGAACTTATCAAACTCAACACCCAAAGAACAAATAATCCAATCAAGAAGTGGACAGAAGACATGAACAGACATTTCTACAAAGAAGACATCCAAATCGTCAACAGACACATGAAAAAGTACTCAAAATCACTTGGCATCAAGGAAATACAAATCAAAACCACAATGAGATACCACCTCATACCAATCAAAATGGCTAAAAGTAACCAGTCAGGAAATGACAGGATGCAGAGAAAGGGGAACCCTCCTACATTGCTGATGGGAATGCAAGCTGGTGCAGCCACTCTGGAAAACACTATAGAGGTTCCTCAAAAAGTTGAAAATAGAGCTACCCTACAACCCAGCAATTGCACTACTGGGTATTTACCTCAAAGATACAAATGTAATGATCCGAACGGGCATGTGCACCCCAATGTTTATAGCAGCAATGTCTACAATAGCCAAACTATGGAAAGAACCTAGATGTCCATAAATAGATGAATGGATAAGGAAGATGTGGTGTACACACACACACACACACACACACACACGAATATTATGCAGCCATAAAAAATGAAATCTTGCCATTTGCAATAATGTGGATGGAACTACAGGGTATTACACTAAGCGAAATAATGAGAGAAAGACAATTATCATATGATCTCACTGATATGAGGAATTTGAGAAATAAGACAGGATCATAGAGGAAGGGAGGGAAAAATGAAACAAGACGAAACCAGAGAAGGAGATAAACCATAAGACACTCTTAATCTCAAGAAACAAACTGAGGGTTGCTGGAAGGGAGAGGGGTGGGAAGGATGGGGTGGCTGGGTGATGGACACCGGGGAGGGTATGTGCTACGGTGAGTGCTGTGAATTGTGTAAGACTGATCAATCACAGACCTGTACCTCTGAAACAAATAATATGTTTAAAAAAACAAAAACAAAACTATGGTTCCTCTTCATCCACATTTCTAAATAAATGCAGCGACTTAACCAAAAGTAATTTAGAACTGCAATGACCATTATCTGATCTCCCCTAACACTTTTCTGAAGTGAACTGGGCCACCATGGCTCTGAAATTGTCAAAGCTGTGTGGATGCCTATTTGGATTGGTGTTTTGAAGCTTCCAAAGGTTATCAGAAATCTAAAATTGCCTCTCAGAAAAATACAATTTCTAGATTAGCTGAGGCAAACAATTACAAAGACACAATAGCTTCTGAGGTCTCGCTTTTCTCTCTGCCGTCTTGTCTCAGGATGCGGCAGCCACCTTGTGCTTGAACTCTGCCTCCCATGCCATCATCCTCCTTCCTTTCCATACTGCCTGCATCTCCTCTATACCCTCAGTTTCCCTCCTCTAATCTCCAGCTGAAATTATTTTTCCCCCCAAAGTGACTGAGGACCTCGATAGGTTTGCCGAAGAATTTAGCATAGTTGTTCAAACTTAGCAACCCGGTTTCTCAGATTTGTATCAATTCGTCCCACATGCTTGTTGGTGAGGTTCAGGCCAAACACTGGATAAAACTACTCCACGGAGAAGATCCTGAAAGGGGTTTAGAGAAACAGACACCTAACTTTTGGCAAGATGCTAAAACACTTGCTGGAAATCTCCACTGAGCAAGTACAGTAGCTTTTCCCAAGCCTGTTGATTGAGCAAAATCACTGTTGATTTAGGCTGGCACACAAAAGCCTGGCGAACCCATTCATGACTATTACAATCACCTCCAAATTGTCCTTAAATTCTGATGTTCCTTTAGATGCTGAATCTATGTAGGTAGCATTTAATTCTATGTTTATAGTGCATTCTCATTTAGTTAAAAGGAGCAGGGTTGAATGGGAAACTATGTTTATTCTAGATATAGTCATCCTAGATGTGTCACCTGACCCCCCCCAAAATAAAATTCTTAAAATTCTTCATTTTCATCTCCGGCAAATGAAAGCCCCTGAACAAAACAAAAAACACACTAGTTTTTAGTATTTGCAAAGAGCCAGGATATTGAGGAAAAAGTTGTTTTTGGCTTAGGAGCTCCTGGCACCTTCAGCCCCCTAGCCAGTATCTCCAGGGTCCTCCTAATTCCCAAGAACAGGACTCTAAGGAGCTACTGAGGCTCTTCCCAGTCCTCCTCCTTAATCGACTCAGAGAAACCACTCTTCAGACTGGGAATGCATCTGTCCTCATTGACACCAGAGCTACACTCTTGGTGCTCAGCCCCCCAAGACTATGAAGCAGTCCCTGCTCTGGAGTACTAAAGTGGGGGGTCTCCAATAAACCTCAACGGGTTCCTATCTCCAAACCTACTCCCTTTTGTCTAAGCACTCTGATACCCATACCTTTCTCCTTTGTTCCTCCATCACTCTTCATTTACTGGGCTGAGAGTTCTTAGCAAAATACACCAGAATTCCTTTCTCCCAAAAGGGTAAATAATTCTAGAATCTGAACTCAGTAATCAAAATAGGCAACCAGGTAAATTAAATGACCCTTTGACATCTTTTATTTGCTCTGACTCTGACAACACTACTGCTGAGTCCGAGGACACTGATCATTTGCCCTATTGGGTCCATCCCCTAGGGACAAGATCTTCAACTAGTATTGGCAGAATTCATAGTGTGCCTCCCATCAAGACTCAAATAGATTCCTCAAAACCTCTCCTGAGAATTAATGAATATCTTATAAGTAAAGAAGCCTTTCAAGGCATCAAGCACCATGACAGAAGAATACAAAGCTCAAGACCTTATTATCCCTATAATATGCCTATTTTACCTATGAGGAAATCCAATGGCCAAGGATGGAGGTTTGTGCAGGACCTCTGAACAACAAATGACATTGTTATCCCTCAAGACCCTGCTGTTCCTAACCCATACATGGACATCCATTCCCACTGGCGGCAAATTTTTCACTGTAACTCATCTACACAATGCGTTCTTTAGTATTCCGGTTGATAAAGATCAACCAGTATCTTTTTGCTTTCACTTAGGAAGAATGGAAAGACACTGGACAGTAATGCCCCCCCCAGTTTCACAGAGTCCTTCTTTTCACACACCTAGAAGCTGATTTGGATGTTGCTTTTTGTTCTTTTTTACAGGCTCTAATTGGTTAAAATACCTAGATGATCTGCTTCTCCGTTCTCCTTCTCAAACCTCTTCATAGGAAGACAGCATTCATCTGTTAAAACTTTTGGTCTTAAAGGGAAATAAACACTCCAAAGAAAAATTTGTTTGCTCAAACTCAGGTTTGATACTTAGGGCACCTGCCCTCAGAACAAGGACTACATTTGGATCTAGGGAGATTTCACGGCATTCTGAACTTTCCAAAAACCTAAAACTGAGGCCAATTACAAGGTTTTTTTCCAACTGGCTGGCTACTGTTGAAACTGGATTCCAAATTTCTCTCTTATGGCTCAATTTCTAGAAGTTTTACTAAAAAAGGCAAAACCTCACCCTATTATTTGGAAAGATCAGGAAGACATAGGTGTCTCTGCATATGAGAGAGAAGGGAATAACCTTGGGAGTACTCACCCCAAAACACAGAAACCCACAGGGTATTACAGTCAACAATTAGACCCAATGGCCCAGATATTACCCTGGCCTCAGAGACATTCCTGACGGGATCATCATGGGATCCCTTTTAACCACCCCTGTATTTTGGCTAAGGGCAAAACTGTAAACATTTATACTGATAGCAGGTGTGCCTTTGGGGTAGCTTGTGACTTTGGATTATGGAAACAAAGGTTCCTTACCTCCAAAAGGGCTAAAATTAAAAATGGCTCTTATGTCCAAAATTTGTTAGATGCCACATTTTGCTGGCTGCTCTGGCTGTTTATGGCTCCTGGGCATTCCAGACTCAACATCCTGAGACCAAAGGAAACCATCTGATTGATATTTCTGCCCAAAACACTGCTCTCAAAGAAACCTGTCATGGTCCAAAGAGATGTTCTGCAAATGATAATTCAGAAAGACCACCAGGAGATACCCAACAAGTGGAGCGCCCGGGTGGCTCAGTCAGTTAAACATCTGCCTTCGGCTCAAGTCATGATCTTGGAGTCCTGGGATCAACCCCCACACCGGGCTCCCTGCCAAGCAGGGAGTCTGCCTCTCCCCTCCGCATGTGTGCATGCGCACATTTTCACGCTCTCTCCAATAAATAATCTTCAAAAAAAAAAAAAAAAGAGGAGATACCTAACAATTGCCTGAGAGGGGAAAACGATATTGGAAATCTAATAATTCAATAAATTCAATAATTCAATAAATCCAATAAAAATCAATAATTCAATAAAAAGAGAGAACTCTGGTTTGGACCAAATAACAATCTGGCCCTACCAGAAATCTTCCAAGTTCCTACTACTTACCACTATATGTGCCTTAAACCGTTGAGGTCTACTGACACAAGACAGTATTCATGAACCAATACAGGTGGGGACATATTAACGAGGTTGCAAGAAGGGCTACCTCACTTGCCCCACCCGTCAAAAACAAAATTTGGGGAAACCTGTTTGCACAGATGGATTTCATAGTGCTTTCCCATCGCATGGATAGAAACAAGTTTCAGTAACGGTCCATATGTTTTCTCAGTGGACTGAAGCTTTCCCTTGTAGAGAGGCTGCTGTTTTTATCATGACTAAAAATTCTGTTAGAAAAGTGATCTGTCCTGGAGATTCACAGACCTGTACCCCTGGGGGGAAAAAAAAATATATGTTTATAAAAAATAAAATTTAAAAAAAAAAAAAAAGAAAAAAAAGAAAAGTGATCTGTACCCGGGGAACCCCCTCAAACTTCATAGTGATTGGGAACCCACTTTAAGGAGCAGGGGCTTTGATGTCGGTGCGGTTTGCCCAGTTTTATCAGTGTCATAGTGTAGATCATCCTCGATTCTCCAGGAGTTGAGCATATTAACAACACTATTAAGACTCGATTGGCAAAATTTGCAGAGATCCTCCAGATACCTTCGCCAAGAGCACTGCCACTGGTTCCACCCTTTTTAAACTCAAACTCTCCTCCTTTGAGATGGTCACGGAGGTCCAATGCACTTGGCTCCTACAGCTCCTTTGGCCCACAGTAGATAAAAGGAGATATACTTCAATAATGAAAAAGCCTAATTACTTCTATGAAAAACCACGTGAAGCAGAGTGATCTTTTTCATTGCTGAGAGATAATGACCTTGAGCATCACATCTTGCAAACTGGAGATTTCATCTCTAGAAAAAGGCACCTCCAGAAAGACTACTCAATCTTGCTGGAAAGGCTCTTATTGGGAACTGCTAATCCCTGTGGCACCAGACTCCAAGGAACAGGCTCTTGGATTCATGGGACACATCTAGAGAAATCATTAAACCCTGACTGGACCTCTACACCATCTGGGGACCTCCAAGCAAAGATTTCCTCGAATGAAAGCAAACCACATCTCACAAGACAGTTTTCTCAGCTTGTCTGGACCAGGTCTGCATACCTTTTCTGCACTGTTGGCTTCTACTATCTCTTTCTTAGAAAGGAAATAATCTTGTGCACATTTCCCAAACCCTTGTGAAAGGGAGAAACATCTTGAGTATGGCCTTTCAGCAACAGGCCCATCATGATCCCATTACAAATTAAATTTCACTTGCTTTTTCTGAAGGGTTAGAAAATTCAGAATTTACGAATGTCTTTCATCTGCACTATTATCTGATTCTGAATTCTTATTCAAATTCATGGTTTCTGAATTTGCAACCTCACAGGCTATATTACTGGATAACATCTGTTTTCAAATGGTTCTTTCAAGATAACAGTACTATTTTTGAAGTTTTGCTATTTTTGCAAAAATTTCATTAGTTATTGCTTCATGTTTATACCTGCACTTAATCTCTCAAAGACACGTGCTTAATTCTTCCAGTGTGCTCTTACCATATTATTTTGTCTTCATGGCTACTTTAAATGGGGACTTCCAGGAGGCATACAGGACTCCAGATTTGCCTCCATAGGGAGAACTTTTCTCCCTTAAGTCGGAATAAGTGCCAGTATATATATTCAGCTGGATACTTTCTGACCTAGGGGCCCCATTTAGAACCATCATACAATTTGGAAGTTATGTTACTTCTTCTGTTTTTATGTAATTATTTTTGTATTTAGTCACCTATCAAACTTTTATAAAAATAATGTACCCAATAAGGAGAAGATCTCCAATACTTAACAGTCTTGAATTCGTACAGACTTTAGATGGTTAGGAAGGAAAACTCCTCAGGCACTTCCCTTCCTGTTACTCAAATGTGGCTTTTAAGTGGTTCCAAACCTATGTACTTTCCATCAATGTTGGCCAAGACAAATGGGAAAGATCCTTTCTGGCACTGAGCGACAGCACCGCTAAATATGAAACCTGATTTTTAGTGAGTGATGCTTTCAAGGAAAGATTTTGATCAAAAGGGTGAAATGTAAAAATTATTAAACAGAAACTTCATTAAAGTGGATTAGGAATGGAGAAGGGGTTGCTGTACCACTCCATGTCAATTACAGTAAGAACTGTCAATTGCAGAGTCCTAACAGAAAATTTTCAACAGGAATCATCAATTATAGGCCCCAATAGAGAAAGATGAATTTTGCATCTCCTACAAGAAATTAATTAGTCCTGCAACTCAACCAGAGAGAAACTGTCATCATACCTGCTCTGGCTTTTCTCCAAAGGCTCTTGTTCCAAACTACCCCTCCAAACTTTCCCAGTCTCCAAAAAACAGCGTTCCTCTCTTTTGTTAGACTTGACTGTGGTTTTGCCATAATTTGATAGTTCCTAATTGCAGTTCTGTATTATTCCCGAATAAGTCCATTTTTGCTGGTAAAATAACTTATTTTTAAGCTTAACCAGTACAAACTTTCAGTTATAAAATAAGTCATGGGTACATAATGCATAGGATGGTGACTACAGTTAATTGTACTGGTCTGCATATTTGAAAGTTGCTAAGAGATGTTAAAAGTTCTCAACATGAGAAAAAAAAAAACTTGTACCTATGTTAGGTGATGGATGTTAACCAGACTTACGGCTATGATTTCACAATATATACAAATACTTAATATTACTACACCTGAAACTAATATTTACGGTTAATTATATCTCAAACTGTTTTAGCACCTTAAATATGCAGTGTAGTGTCAGGTGATGGGCTCTTTTTAGGACCATAAGCTGTTTCTTTGCGAACTGTCAAAAACTGGTGTTAAAAAGTTCATGCTAACTAAAGAAAGGAACTTTCAAATTTTAACTTCTAGAACACTAAGAGCAAAATTCAATAGCTCCAAGCTTTGTTTCTGCAAAGTGATATGAACTAATTTCAGGGAAGGACACTCGGGGAAGAAACAAGTTGTGGGAAGCTGCCATCTCCGCAGGAAGCCCAGGAGCCGATCGATGGGAGTCGCTATGAAACTAGGTGCTCCCAGTACCGTCTCCTAAGAAGAACCGCCTACGTCAATGGAAGTTGCCTGCATTAAACGCCACACTCCAGCTCCCGCTCTTCCTTTCTTTTTCGTAAACGCTAATGAAATCCAAACAAGTTAAACAAAGGCCCCGAAGTTTGGAAAACCGTGGGCGAGGCAAAGTAGGAACTGCGGGGGGGGAAAGGAATTGCAAGGGAGTGCGGCGCACGGGATCACAGGGGATGAGGTGATGCCCCGACGCCCAGCACGAGGGCGCCTGCAGCCGCGGTGCAACGAGCTGGAGGGCCGGCCGCCGGCGAGACGGGGTCCGAGGGACCGGTAGGGACCCGCGAGCCCACAGCCCCTCCCTCCGCGCTGGGCTCGGCAGAGAGCGGCCGGCCCGCACCCACCTGGCCTCCAGCAGCAACGGGGTCTCGGGCCACTTCGCGGCCAAGTGGGCCGTCACCGCCTTGGACGCCGAGGCTGTCCGGGAGCCGAGCAGCGAGAAGCACAGCGCCGTGGAGCCCAGGAGCAGCCGCACCACGTCTGCGGCCTTTGCCATGGCGCGGAGGGGGAAGCGCGAGCCCCTCGGACCCCCGCGACCACAGCCCGCAGCCACCACCTTTCAGCCGGTTCCTCCCGCCGCGCGGCCGCCCACTTCCGGTGGGGGGAGCTCGAGTCCGTTGCTCAGAGCCGGGGCCCGGCGGGCAGCGAGCGCATGCGCGTTCCGCTCCCGCGCCGTCCCGGGAGCCCCCCGGGGCTGGATCCTGGAGCCACGTAGGTGCGGGCGGGGCCGGATCGAGTCTCGCCGCGGCCGACGCTCTGGCTGACCTGCGATCCCGGCCTCTGGTTCTCGGGCGGAGGCTGCGGGACGCGGGGAGGGGAGTCCGGCTCCCGGAGAGCGAACTGGGATTGCGGCCGTCTGAGGCTGGGGGAAGATGCCAAAATTTGGAAGCAAAGGCAGGAGCTGTTGTGGATTTTATCCACTTTTACCCGGGCGGAAAACAAGGCCCATCAAGGTTCAGTTGTCGACTTTATGGGCTTCTAAATTTTATTGCATATCAGAGTCATCTGGTAGGGCTTTGAGAAAGCCTGATGCCTGGTAGTATTTAACCCACCCCGCCCCTAGGTGATTCAAGTGGGCGGTCAGGTTTGGAAGCCAGTGACCTCACGTGGAGGGCTTGTTAGAACGCTGGGTGTTTGGGGGCGGTGGGGGGAGCCTGGGTGTTTCAGTCAGTTAAGCGTCTGCCTTGGTGAGCTCAGGTCATGATCCTGGAGTCCTGGGATGGAGCGCCGCGTCAGGATCCCTCCTGGGTGGGGAGCCTGCTTCTCCCTCTCCTGCTCTCCCTGCTTGTGCTCTCTCACCGTCTTTTTCTCCCTGTCAATTAGATAAATAAAATCTTTAAAAACAAAAACACTGGCTGTTGGCCTCACAGGATCTGGTGCGTGCGTGTGTTGGGTATGGGCGGGGTGGGGAGAGACAAGAATTTGCATTTCACCTCTATCAAGTTCCCAAGTGATAATGATACTGCTGGCTGGAAACCTCTCTTTTTTAACCTTTGTATTCAAAAGTGGTCCACAGAGTAGCGGTCGCTACAACATCACCTGTGAGCTCATTAGAAATGCAGAATCTCAGGCCCCACCCCAGGCCTACTGAATCGGAATCCCCAGGTTAACAGGAACCCCAGGTGGTACTGTGCTCATTAAAGTTTCAGCGGATCTGGTTTTGAGGGTGGCAGGTGAAAAGACGCATGGGAAAGTCATAGTTGCTCATGTCATTATCAGCCAAAATCACACAGCTTTCACTGAGTCTTGATTTAAACCAAGGACTGTCTGACCCCAAAGCTCCTGCATTTACTTCATCAGGCTCAAAGAGAAAAGCTTTCAGCAGAGATAGGTGGTTTTCCAGTAAATATGATTCATCAAATCAAAACATTCAGTCTTATTTAACTGGGCAGAGGGGAGCCTCAAGATTCTGGCTCCTAGTCAAGAATGATTCTTTTTCTCTTCAGAAGGCTGTTAATTTATTATAAATATTAAAATATTTGGTAAAGAGAAGCAGTCGCTGGGAAAAATAGTTGAGGAGAATGCACTGATCCATTCCTTTTTTCCAGTAACTCTGACACCTTATAACGAACCTGGATCTCTTGAAGGTGCTGATCTTTTTTTTTTTTTCCCATTTCCATACATTTGCTTACTATATGCCTTTCCTTAGAAGACCCTGCTCATTTTCCCAAATAAAACAATAACCCCCCCCCCCAAGAAGACCTTGTACTGGAACTTTTACTCAGGTGTCACTTCCTCAGTCTACCCTTCTTTTCCTGATTGTTCCTACTTGTTACGATCTATCCCTCCTTCAAATCCCAAAAGCTCTTTATTTTCTGTCATATATCACTTATAAATCTCACTTTAGAATTTGAATACAGTACTTACTTATTTCTCCTATTCAGGGGGTGTTTCCCCGAGGAATCATGCCTTACGTATTTTTAGCATCCATAGCAATAACTAGCACAGTACATGTTAATCGGCCTCAATAAATATTGAACAGTCCTTGTTTGTTTGTTTGTTTCTTTGTTTGGATAAGTGGGCAAAAAGCTAAGGCAATGAGTACACAGCTTCATTTCTATCCACAGAACATAACGTAAATATATATTATGAATCTTCCACAACTATTTGCTTTAATTAACTCCTCATGTCTACTTGTTCTTGGAGTGAAATTTTGACTAAAATTGTAGGATGAAGGAAATCAGATATTTTTAGTGAGTGTCTTCAATGAAAGCATATCTGATGGTTGCCAATTTTTAAGAAATGACTTGTGGCATGAAGAGTCACATAAAATACACTATTAAGGGACACTACTGAAACATATATTTATACACATTCCAGTATATTTGAGTTCACAGTAGAGAGGAATGCTACATTTCTCTTTTTTTAAAGGACGAAATTAACCCAGTGCCATTTATTTACATAATTATTATACATTTTAGCTTACATAGTATTTTCCTAGAAATTTAAGTGGGTTTGAAATAGACTGACCATTCCTAGGCTCGTTTCCTCATCTGCAGAACAAAAGAATAGGACTAGGGGAGATGTACTTGTTGGAGGAGATCATCAGAACTGCTATTTGACCTCAGAGCCAGGCTCAGACGATGAGACTCCTTGCTCTCTCTTCTGTCCTTGGAATGTAAGCTCTGCCCACTGTTCCCACATCAGCAGCCACTTCAAGGAAGCAGCCTTCGGAGAGTAATATTACTGAGACAATCTTCTCCGTATAAGAGACTGAACTCTGTTAAAGCCTCAATATGAACTCTTAAGCAGCTGGCAGGTGAGTGCACGGATCTACTTGCCTTGCGGTGTCCCAGACCAGCCTTGTAAGTAAGCTCCTTTACTTATTAAAACTGCCACCTACCAATGTGGAGTGGTCTGCTTCTTTCTTCCATATCTCCTTGCCCTCTGAGTATGGCAATGAGTTTCAAATTTCACCCAGGGAACTCTCAAGGTTGAGAGCCAACATTCAAGTCTCTTCTATATGTCATATCCACGTACAGATAGAAATATTAAAATGCAAAAGTTGAGTAACTCAGAGAAGGTCACTCAAGTTAATAGAGCAGCAAAACAGTCTAACATTCATTATCAATAACCCTTCGGCACAGATCAGCTATGAAGGGAATGTAGTTCAGGGACACAATTGAATATTTTTTAGCAAAATGTTATTCAAAGTTATTCACATCAGGGTAATATGAATGAAAATTGATGATGATAGCAGTTTTCATTGTATGTGGAAGAAGTGATTAATGAGTGCTTCATAATAAGAATATTGTGTTTAATAACATAAATCATCTTGAATTTTTTTAGGTAGGTACAGCATGGACTATATTTATTTGATGAAAATAGTGGTGCTATGTGAGGATTAAGTTGCTACCAAATTACTATGTAATATAATAAAACTTTAATTTTCTCTACCTAAAGTTGTCTCACAGCTGAAATGGCTTTTAAAAAAATATTACCCTGTAGGTCTTCCAGATTTCCTTTACTATAACAAAGACGCTTTTCTTGTTTGTTTGTTTTTTTAAGATTAATTATTTTAGAGAGATAGTGCAAGTAGGGGGAGGGGGAGAGGGAGACGGAAAGAAGCAGACTCCTCACTGAGCCCAGAGCCTGACTTGGGGGCTCAATTCAAGACTCGGAGATCATGACCCTGAAATCATAACCTGAGCTGACATTAAGAGTTGGATGCTTAACCCACTGAGCCACCCAGGGGCCCCACCTTTTTCTCATTTTTTATTTGAATATCTTAAGTACAAGAAAATGTCCTACTCTTCATTTCAGCTGGGAAAAATGTATAAACTTATTTAATTTGTTATAGTTATACTCCCTAGCAAGATTATGCTAAAATCATAAATGAGTTATTGTTAAGTGTGAATAAATTTTGTATATTTTTATATGATCTTTATAATTTTGCATATTTTATTTAATGTATATTACAGATGCCTCACAAATGTCTAATTCCAGGTCTGTTTGAGGAAATTGTTTACTGTAGTTTGTTTACTACAGTGGCTTTCAAATAACAAATTAAGTATATGAAAGATATAATCTTTTAATCAATTAGGATGATATAAAAACATGACATCTACTATTTAACAACATCCTTTTATACTTACATACATGGTCAAAATTTTATAATTGTGTATTCAAAGTTTGCTAAGTCACCATTGCTTCTACTATTTTGTTTTCTTTCAGAAAACACATGGGATTGAAACATGTTGGTGTCAGACAAACATGTGTCCCGTTTTTACATCTTCTAGTAGAGGTTAGTATCGTTATCTGCACAAACTCATCAATTTATTCAAAATATATTGTTTGTCATCTGTGGGAAGCTGACTGTATCATATGTTAGGAAAGAATACTGAGTAGATAAAATGGTTACTGTCTTTAAAGGGTTTATGGTGTAGTGAAACATAACAACGTATGCCAATAAATTATTACAGCGAAAAGTCAATAAAATTCTATGGAAGTCAGAAGAAGATACTTTTTTTTAAAGACGTTACTTGAGAGAGAGAGAGAGAGCATGAACAGGGGGGAAGGGCAGAGGGAGAGAATCCTCAAGCCTACTCCTGGCTGAGGGCAGAGGCTGACTTGGGGCCCAAAGTAGGGCTCGATCCCAGGACCCTGAGATCCTGACCTGAGCTGAAATCAAGAGCCGGACACTTAAACGACTGAACCCCTCAGGCACCCCCCGAAGAAGACACTTCTTCAGAAATCTTGTTGAGCAAATAAACAAATAAAAAGCTTTAGTAACTTTTCTCATTCAAATTATTTCATGGATTTAAATCTAGAACTTTGAGAAGCTGCACAAATCCTTTCAATCCCCAGGGAAGTATCTGATTCTACATCATGAATATCAACAACAAAAATAAGCATTTGCAGACCAGCTGCTTCACATTTATGTCACGAGCCATGGTCTCAAACCCTAAGTGACTTCCTCATTTGGTTGGGGGTGGGTAGTACAGTACATAAAAAGTAAATTATAATGAGAAGTTTTATGTGAGAAGACTTGGAGGACTGGCACATGACAATGAATGGGACAGGAATTAAAGAAGAAGGCAGTCTTGAGAAAAGCCTCACAGAATCATTGGTGTGACTACAGTCTAAAGGAAGGAGGGACGACCGGTCTGCCACTGTCACATGAAGGTGGCCACAGATAATATTTAAACAAATGGATGTGGATATCTTCCAAAAAAATTTATTTATGGACATTCGAAAATTTCCTATTTTCCAATATCATGAAATATTCTTTTTCTTTCTTTCTTTTTTTTAAATTTAAAAATGTAGGGGTGCCTGGCTGGTTTAGTCAGAGGAACATGCGATTCTTGATCTTGAGGTTATGAGTTTGAGTCCCACGTTGGGTGTAGATATTACTTAAAAATAAATAGATAAAACTTTAAAAACTAAAATAAAATTTTAAAATGTAAAACCACTCCTAATTCAAAAGCTATATGTATTTGGCCCATGAGCCCTAGTAGGCAAAATTTTGCTCTAGAGGAAGTTTTGCAGGAAAATTATACAGAAAGAATTATTTATAGAATTATTGTTTATGATAACAAAAAATTGGATACAGCTGAAATGTCTATGGAAATACAATGACAAAATGTGGCTTATTCGTTCAATGGAATACTAAACAGCAGTGACAATCAACGAGTCACTGATATGTAGATACACATGGATGAACTTCAAAAACACTGTCAGTACCAGGGAAAAAGCAAGTCAAAAGAATATGTACCCTAAGATCCTATTACACAGGGTCCAAGGACAGGTAGACTTAACAATATAACCTTTAAGCATACACAAAAACTCTAATGCAAGCAAGGGAATGACTAACACAAAATTCAGTATATTGATTACTCTGAGTGAGAAAAAGAAGATGAGAACAAAGTTGGGTCTGCAAAGATATTAATAGTCTACTTCTTAAGAAAGGTAGTAGGTGCAGGTTTTACTTATGTGTGACACAGTTCATAATTTTTACAAAGTGGAATAAAAAGCCACAAAACGGATTATGTCAATGTCTTAAAAAATGACGTTTCTCCATTGCCCCACAAAATTAAACTGAAATTCCTTACACATATACTGCTTGACACACTTTTAGATTTTAAATGTTTCATTGGATACTGGACATGGCTTCTTCATTTCCGGGAAGAACCTCCACTGGTGTGGTATGTTCTGCTATTTAGAAATCTTCTTTCCAAGGGCGCCTGGGTGACTCAGTCACCTAAGCACCCGCCTTTAGCTCAAGTCATGATCTCAGGGTTGTGAGATCGAGCCTGACATTATGCTCTCTGCTCAATGGGGAGCCTGCTTCTCCCTCTGCCCCAACCCTCTTTGTACTCTGTCTCTCTCAAATAAATAAATAAAATCTTAAAAAAAAAAAAAAGAAATCCCCTTTCCTAGAATACATCAATTTTTAGAGAATCTTTCTATAAATATTTTATTTTCCCTATGTTTATAAAAAACTTTTTTGTTTAACACTCTGACCCCATTATACCCATATATCTTTGTCCTCCATCTCATTATCATATTCCTTATTTTTTGGAATTACTTTTCATTTCCTGAGTTTTCTAAGCCCTTTAGTGTACTTTTTTACGTGGATATTGTACCTTTTAGCTAGAATTCACTTTCATTCTTTTTCGTGTGGTCTGACAGCAAAGTCCCTATCTTTTCTATTATGCCAGGACATAGAATAATGTCTTTGTCACCATGGCTGTCTAGTCGTTGCATGGGGTTTAGCTTATAGTAAGTGCTTAACAAATATTTATTAAATATTAAATGAGTGGAATAGAATTATAACTTCTCTAGAATATTTGGTTTTTCTTTTTTTTTAATGTTTTCAATGGAAAGAATGTACAAAATGACTCTAAATCAACGAAGTTAATTTTTTAATGACACATTTCAGAATTTACCTACTTTTTTTTGAGACTTTCGTTTTTTATTGAGAGAGAGAGAGAGAATGCACATAGGGGTGGGTAGGGGCAGAGGAAGAGGGAGGGAGAGACTCTGAAGCAGGCTCTGTGCCCAGCATGGAGCCCAATGTGGGGCTCAATCCCACATCCCTGAGATCATGAGCTGAGCAGAAATCAGGAGTTAGATCCTTGGGTGCCTGGGTGGCTCAGATGGTTAGGTGTCTGCCTTCAGCTCCGGTCGTGATCCTGGGGTCCTGGGATTGAGTCCCATAACGGGCTCTCTGCTCAGCAGGGAGCCTTCTTCTCCTTCTGCCTCTGCCTCTCTCTCTCTCTGTCTCTCATGAATGAATAAATAAAATCTTATAAAAAAAGAGTTAGATGGTTAACTCACTGAGCTACCCAGGTGCCCCCAGAATTTACCTATTTTAAAAAATCCCAGATATAGATATAGATATCAATATCTATATATATGTTATATATATATAAAGATGTAGACAGAATATTATTCAGCTATAAAGAGGGATGAAATCTTGTCATTTTCAACAACATGGGTGGAGCTAGAGAGTATTATGCTAAGCAAAATAAGTCACAGAAAGACAAATACCATATGATTTCACTCATATGTGGAATTTAATAAACAAACAAAGAAGCAAAGGAAAAAAAAGAAGTGCGGAGGAGAGACACACACAAACCAGGAAAGACTCTCAATTCTAGAGAACAAACTGATGGTTACCAGAGGGAGATAGGTGGGGGGATGGGTGAAACAGAGAATGGGGATTAAGAGCACACTTTCGATGATGAGCATGGAGTAATGCATAGTATTGTTGAATCACTAATTGTATACGTGAAATTAATATAACACTGTATGTTAACTATACTGGAATTAAAATGAAAAGGCTTAAAAAATTTTTAAAAAAAGAGAGATTGAGTTAGGCTCTTTTGATCATCCCTGAAAAGAGTAGTCTAAACTATTTTTTTCTCACGAAACTGTAAAAAAGCAGCCTGAAGCTGTTTATGACAGCTTGAAGGTGCCCAATCTTTTGTGCCTCTGTTTTGCCATCCTTAATGTGTGCACTTTAACCTCACGTTACAGATGGTTCCTATAGCCCTAGTCATCATTCCTAGATTCCCAGCAGGTGGAGGAGGAAAGAGGACAAGAGGCAAAACTTGGGTGTCTGTAGAGTCTCCACTTCATAAACTTTTCCAGAAGCCTCTCCTCTGACCTCATTAACTAGTTCTTTGCCACCTGGCCACCCCTGGCATGAGGAGTCTGTGAAACGTACTTTGATAGCTGACACATTTTCCCCTATCGCTCCCAACAAAATTAGGAGTCTGTTGCTGAGGAATCAGGAAGTGATGTGGATTATGTAGACAGCTGGTTGTGTTTGCTATACCCACGTAACCTCTCTGTTTTCAGTGTTTCATTTTGAGGCAAAGAATTAGCCTGGAAACTAGAGGAAGTGACATTCCAGAAACCAGAGAACAATTTGTAAGGCAACATCAGGACAATGACTATGGGCCATAAGTAAATATCTCGTAGCCTACTAGAAGTACGAGAATGTGTACTTAATTGATCGAAGAATCACTTGAAAGTCAAATTGCAGGACGTTAAGAAGTGCCTTTATTTCAAAAATACTGTAATTCAAAAGTAGCAAAATATCAAAATTTCATGTTGATTGTTGTCTTGAGTCTGTTATATTTGCAGCTGCAAGTGCTAAAAATCGCTTTGTCTAAAATTAGTTGTATCAAGTATCATGAGCCAAGAAAATTTACGTCATTTGTATAATTTTGGTTGGAAAATCATCCTGATGCAGCAACTGATATTAATATAATCAAATAACAATTTGTTTCATTTCAAAGGCCCAACTTGATTATCCTGGCTTAGCTAAAGGAAAGCCAGGGAAATTCACTCTTCCCGTTTACCCTGTCGTCTGAGTGCATTTTTCAGCTCTCTAATTAGGAAAGGGGGATTCTAGACAGGAAAGAGGCATGAAGGCAGTTGTAGTAGGTCATCAAATAGGGAACTGATTTCTTGTGCATACTGGTGATCTGAGAGGGGCAGAGAGATGAAAGGGAGGGGATGTTTTACGTTTAGCAAACTTGGAAAATCTTTTTATTTATTTTCCTTTCTGTGTCCATTCCACGGTAGGGCCCAGCATCATTTTGTTTTCTCCTCCCTCTTCTCCTTTCCCTTTCACGCTTAATCTGATATCATTCATTTTTAATTGAATGCGAATGCATTTCCGAGCCTAAGCTAGAGTTCCTAGGGTCCTATTTGCAGGAGTGGTTCTGTCTGTTCAAAGGTCATTCACTTCTCCCAGCTGCAACTACGCCGGAAGAAAAAGAGACAAGGACATGACTCAAGGGGGCACAGGTTATTCGGCTTAACAAGGTCCCTGCTTTATCCATCTTTGGCTTCCCTGTAGCTCAGACTTCTCTCCTCAAATCAACCCCTTTAGCTCAGCGATCCTGCCGCCTCCCTCCAACTGAATAACGACTCTCTAGACTAGCCCTTTGGTTTCCTGTCCCAGAGAGTTTTTATTTTGAATCATTTGGTATCCAGAACATCTGGGGATCTACCTTCTAAAGACAAGAGGGGTGCACGTGGAGGTACTTCTCAGAAGCATCATCGCGGGGCTAGGCAATAGGTAAAAACAGACCAGAGGCGACATTATGTCCAGGTGGGCAACGTCAGTCATGGGCAGCAAAATTTCCTGGCAGTTGGCGGCTGGGGAGCTGGATACTAGGACCAAAGCATTTTAGTGCATTTGTTCACATATTAACATATATGAGTATAATAATGAAGATTAACCTGTCAGTGTGGACACCTCATGGATACCCAAAAACAACACAGAGAGGATAAGAACTCTAAGAACAATGGCACTGACTTAGGTGAGCATCTCATTGTTTTTTTACTCCATTGTAATGCCTCACAAGAAGCATATGTAAAACTACATAAATAAAATAATGTATATAAACAATACCTCGTGTATGCCTCGTACATGGTAGGCACAGAAAATGCAAATCTATTATTAAATATATTATTGTGTTATTATGTGTCACATTATATTATTATTATATTATAATGCATTATATCATTTTATCATTACTAGGTGCTTTCAGAGATTATCTTTGTTTCTTATTATTATAACTTTAATGTTCATGTAGCCAAATTTTCTGTTCATACATTTCCCAAACTGGTGGGAATATTTGTGTGGATTTTTATTAAATGCTCTTGGAAATTACAAGTCATCTCTTCACCCAAAATTTGTGTTCCAAGTTTCTGTAATTTGAAATGTCAGAACGATTTCTGCCATGGACTCAGAAGGTTTCTCTCTGCCTACCCGTTTCTCTGCTGTTTTGTCTGGATTAGAGTTAAGCATTTGGCTTTCATTTTTATCTCTAATTCAGCCAGGCTGGAAGCGTTGACTAGTAATACCAGCTGGCACGGAGTTGAGCCTGTATCAGCGTATTGATGATAGCGACACCAAAATGTCTGTCTCATGAAACTGCCTCACACGGGCATTAAACAAGCATGGTGACAAAGGGGATTTACGGGACTCATCCCCTAAAGTGGATGGATGGCTGCCCATTGGAAGAGAGAATGTTTACAGTGAGGTGATGCATTAACATCACGATATGAAACCAATCAGTAGATCCCAGCTACCCATAATCCAGATAAAGATGAGTATGTGACTTTTTGCTCGTTGTTGAAGATTAACAGTTGGGACCAGAATACTTTGATTCTGAATGTAATTTTTTTTAAAAAAAGAAACTCACCATGATGAAGACATTTAGAAAACATTAAAGCTGTTGCTCCATTCTGATAGGATGATCACTGGCTTATCAATTATGTTTTTATTTAACTTTGTAATTGAAGAAAAACACACAGAGAAAGGCATCTACATAGTTAAACAAGTCAATGAATTTCATATGTCTACTGTATTCATGGAACCTCCACCCAGATCAAAAAATGGTACATACTGATGGTGCGTCTCCTGCCTCCTAGTAGTCATCACCTACAGCCTCCTCCCCAGAGCTAACCACTAGCCTGAATTCTTATACAATGAATTAGTTTTATCTAATTTTGGACCATATTTCTATGCTACTTTTGAGAGTGGTTTAAAGTGAGGGAGTATATTATCAGACAAATGTGATAGAAAGATTATTCTAGGGATGCCTGAGTGGCTCAGTGGATTAAGCCTCTGCCTTTGGCTTAGGTCATGATCTCAGGGTCCTGGGATCGAGCCCCATGTCAGACTCTCTGCTTAGTGGGGAGCCTGCTTCTCCCTCTCTCTCTGCCTGCCTCTCTGCCTATTTGTGATCTCTCTCTCTGTCAAATAAATAAATAAATAAAATCTTTTTAAAAAAGAGATTATTCTACACCAATATGAGTAGTAAACATGAGCCACAAAGTCCACATAAGAAATGATTGAAATAGTTCAGATAAGAGAGACCAAGTCAGTAGAATAGGGCTGGAAAGGAAGAAACGCATATGCACACATGGAGTATAAAGGGTCTGGACATGATATAATTTTCTAGCTTTGAGAACTGGATGAATGTGATTCTCTTCACTGAGAAGATAGAGATGGTTTTAGGGGAAAAGAAACGAGGTTGGTATTGGACATATTGAATTTGAGGTACCATAGGGCAAGGATACAGGTAGCATTCAAGATATTAGGAAGTCAGAATACAAAATATCTGTTGGTAGACTGTCTGAGGGAGGGACACATTGGAGAAATAAAGGTGTGGGGCACCTGGCTGGCTCAGTTGGAAGAGCGTGTTACTCTTGATCTTGGGGTCATGAGTTCAAGCCCCACATTAGGTGTAGAGAGTATATACATACATACATACATACATACATACATACACACATACATACATAACTTGAAAAAAAAAAAAAGAAATAAAGGTGTGGTGATGACCCCCAGGACTCTGGCTTGGGCAAGTAGGTGAACATGATTGACATGCACTGAACTAGGAGAACTGATGAGTTTTAGTGAGTTTGAGGTACTTGTAAGGAATCTAGATAGAGATGCCTAGATAGTTGAAAACATGGGTCTGGGCTCAAAATAGGGAATTTTTTGAAGAGGATTAAAATAAAATAAGGTATTTCAAAGCACTCTGGAAATAATAGAGTGCTCTGTAGACCACTATTAGCTATTACTTTTTGTTGACTCAGTTTAAAAAGCCCCTGATAGTGATATCCAACTAGCTCATGATTAATTGCTGGAAGAAAAACATCATTTGTGGTTTTGTGGAGGTAAAAGAAGACATCACCATTTTGTCACTGATAACAATGGCATCATGCCAGTCTTTGAAGCCGTTTCAGCCAGGACTCATCAGAAATTATTTACCTGAAGTTTAACTGTGTGGCAATTCAATGATGTAAGAAAGGAATGTTATTTTTTTAATTGGTTACTGTTAGTTATGGCACTAAAAATGCCTTTGGTTGGGTAACTTGTTGAAACTGAGGATCCTTCTGTAGTCCAGGGAGGAAAGCCCTGTGATCAAGAAAAGTTCTTTGCTGGGGTACCTGGCTGGTCCGTTGGTAGAGCATGTGACTCTGATCTTGGGGTTGTGAGTTTGAGCCCCACTTTGGTTGTAGAGATTACTTAAAAACAAAATCTTAAAAAAAAAAAAAAAAGAAAGAAAGAAAAGAAAAGAAGGAAAGGTTCTTTGCTATGACATTCTTATGACCTTCATTTTCAGATCCCACTGAGTCACCTAGGAAATGTTCACCAGGGAAACACCAGTAAGAAAGTTGCCTATTGCTTGAGTTGAAAGTATGCGAGACTCATTGAAAAGACCTGAAAAGTCTCTGAGGACATAACAAGATGTTTTAGACAAGCACCATGTCTTTAAAATCCCCGAAGAGGTTATTCTTCCTCTTACAAGAGCGCATGGCCCCTTGATGCTTTAGTTAGTATGGAACCAAGACAATATAGAAGAAGTAGCCATCAGAGGTTGAATGGATAGAGAAGATGTGGTATATACATACAATGGAATATTATTTAGCCCTGAGAAAGAATGAAATCTTGCCATTTCCTACAATAGAGATGGATCTTGAGGGCATTATGTTAAGTGAGATAAGACAGACAGAGAAAGGCAATAGAAACCTGGTTGCCAGCGGCTGGGGGTGGGAGAAATAGAGTTGGTAAAAGGTAAAACTTTCAGCCATAAGATGAATAGGGTCTGAGGATCTAATGTGTACCATTGTGACTCTGGTTGATAACATTGAAATTTACTAAGAGATTAGGACTTAAAATGTTCTCATGCACACCAAAAAGATAAATAGGTGAGGTTATGGATGTATTAATTAAGTAGTAGGTGAGGCGATGGGTGTATTAATTAAATTATTAATTAATTAGATGCATTATTAAATATAATAATTAATGTATTAATCAATTAAAAGGATTAGTTAATCCTTTTACAGTGGACATATATATCAAATTACCATTAGGTATACTTTAAATATCTTAACAATTCCTTTTTTTAATTAAAAACATTTTTTTTAAGATTTTTTTTTTTTATTTATTCGTTTGACAGACAGAGATCACAAGCAGGCAGAGAGGCAGGCAGAGAGAGAGAGAGAGAGAGAGAGAGGGAAGCAGGCTCCCCACTGAGCAAAGAGCCCGATGTGGGGCTCCATCCCAGGTTGCTGAGATCATGACCTGAGCTGAAGGCAGAGGCTTTAACCCACTGAGCCACCCAGGAGCCCAACAATTCTTATTTTTTAAAGATTTTATTTATTTATTTGAGAAAGTAAGAGCAAGCAGACAAGCAGGGGGAGTGGCAGGCAGAGGGGGAGGAGGAAGCAGACTCCCTGCTGAGCAAAAAGCCCAATGCAGAGCTTGATCCCAGGACCCTGAGATCATGACCTGAGCTGAAGGCAGAACCTTAACCAACTGAGTGACTCAGGCCCCCCAAAATAACTTACAATTCTGTACATCGATTATACCTCAATAAAACTGAAATAGAAGAAAATGGGGGGAAAAAGACCAAAAAAAAGGAGAACAAATTTGAAGAGGAGTAATAAACTGGACAAGAGAAATCATGGCTTCCTTCTACCAGTCAGACTACGTATTCACCAGTCACTAGGCTGAGTGCTGGGGATACCAAGTATAAATATGTCTTTCCTTTCAGGGTTCCTACAAGCCAGTGGAGAGACAAACCTATAATTAATGATCATGCAATAAATGTTAATTATGGTCATGGAGATATAAGCAACACACAATGGGAGAATTGGTGAAAAGGGCACCTAATACTCCCAGTAACTAGCACTTCACAGGGAAAGTGGTATGGAATAAGAGTAGAGGCATGAGTTGGAACTCAAATAGGCCAGAAGGCTTGAAGATACTTCCACTAGTCAAACCGATGATAGCCTGAAATGAAAGATGAGAGTGAGTAATTACAGCACAAAGAGCAAAAAAGATCCTTGGATCCATAGTGATATTCATGAAGGAAGGCAGATAGAGGGATCATTATTGCGGTGGGGGTGGGAGAAGGAAGCCATAAATAGAAAATGATAACATCAGAAAATCATCATGCTTGGCTCAAATACGACTCATGAATAGATGCTAAAACCATTGGGTAAAATGATTTTGGAGAATGGGATACTTGAACAGTACCAAAGTATCACCCGAGGGTTGACTTAATTCACTACAAAAGTAAAATTGTATCTTTACAACAGAGTGATCTGGGGACCCTGTCTTAACAGAGGACGGAATGTATCATCCCACAGAGTGAGATAGCGTGCTATCAGGTGCCTTCTGATGAGATGCCGTCAGATGTACCCAACATCATTTATCAAGTATTTTTGGCTAAACTGTGAGACCCAAATCTATTCAAACCTCTAAATTTAACTTCTACTTTAGAGGAAATACTGGGAGAAGAGGAACAAGGTAAACAACATTGAGAAATAGTGGAACAAATTTAGAATACGGCGTCATTCTACAATAAAACTGTGGTCTGCTCTTTTTGTAGGTTAATGTCTTAGGGAAGAAAATGGTGGCACCGTTCTCGATGAAGAGAGATTCAAGAAACAGAACACAGTGCCATGGGTGAGCCTGGACTGGATCCCCATTTGGAAAAAACAACAATAGCAACAACAAATAGCTACTAAGAACATTTGTGGGGAAAACTGGGAGGAAATTTGAATAGAAACTGGATATTCAGTTATACTGTAGAATTGTTAATTATCTTTTTTTTTTTTTTCTTAGAATTTTTAAATTTTCTTAGCTGTAGTAAGGAAGCTGGTCACACGGGAGAATGGGCTTATCCTTAGGAGATGCTTGGAGTTTAAGGTGTCTGTGACACACTGTCAAATGATTCAAAAAATGTGTATATTTGGCAACAATGTCTTTTTCACGTTGGCCCAGGGCATTCTGTGTCAGATCTGTGGCTTGCTTCCTGATCTTCTCATGGCAGACTCTTAGTGATGGCCTGCTCAGCCTGGCCTGACAGCAGATCTTTTGGGGGCCTTAGACTGATGTGAATGTGGCCCGTATTCCTATATGGCAAGGTGGTGTTAAGTGTCCCCTCCCACCGCTGAGAGCTGCCTGTTCCTGTCCGAGTCCATTCCTGGCCTCCAGTCTTGTGTCCACGGTTTAACAAATGATGCTCTTCTTGTCACCACGGAGCCATGTGTCCCAACAGACACCTCAGACTTTCTGCACTTACTGTAGGAGATAGTTCTTTTCTTAACTTTCTGTAGATGGCTCTCTCATGCCATGTTGAAGTGGAGACTACACCAGACTCCAGCAAAAAGAAGCAGGAACATTTTTCTGCATTTGCTGCCATTCCAGATCCTCCCCCTCCCCAAACCGCAGTGTCTGGGGGCAGAATGTTCAGAGAGCTTGGGAAAGATGTATCGCTTCAGTTCCAGGATTAAATTCAGCTTTAACTGGATGAGGATTGACACTCCTACCCCCTGTTACAATCAAATCCTCCTGTGCTTTAAGTGCAGTAAAACAAAAACAAAAAGACGCTAATAACTAAAAGCAAAACATTATCAGGCAATCAGGGATATTTGAGGCATGCTTTGGGAAATACAATAAATCACACTCTGATTATAGCATTTCAAATTGGTAGACTAAAGAGTATGAATTAAATACTTTCTTCTCAAAAACACTGAGTTTATGGAACTGCTCATCATTTTTTGGATGTCAAACAAAACACTTAAGTTACAGCCGTTCAATCCTTGAGTCCATGCAATCCCTCGTATTGAGTGTAACTATGATGAACATGTAAAAATTACTTTTCAATAATACAAATGAACATCTTGTATCTTTTCCCATTAATCTGAATATGTAAAATTTTCGACTCAGTTGATTTACATGGGGTCATAATCATAAAACATCGAAGAAACAGTTTTAAAATCAATGCAAAATATAAAAGGCACACATGGATGGATATGTATAAAAAAACTGCAGCCACAAGCTATTAAACATATAATTAAAATGGATTTATTGCTTTTGGCTTTGATTTTTTTCCTCTCTGTTATTGAATCATTATGGGGATCCCTTGAGTTCAATTATAATTACACACATACACATTATAATGTTTCACATATATAAAGTACATATATAGTCTTTAAAGCTGAACTAATATAATAATATATATGCAAATTTAAATGTGTAAAATTCAGGTAATTAAAAATTATGATTCCCTAAGCAGCATTAACATACAGGTAGTTATGAATCACAGCATTGCACATTAAATTTATATCACGATACATCTCTCTGGCAAGGTGGATTTATTGGTGTATGCGTGAATTCCTCAAATTTCATAATTTACCTTCCAAAAGGATTAGGCATAGATTTCTATGTTGAACCATTTTATTCTGTATTTGAAGGCTTTCTTTGTGTCCTGGAGAGCCGATAGGTCCCTGCATGGGTTCTCCTCTAAGCACAGTAGACTTAGATGACTGCCTAAGGGTAAGTGGCTCAGGGACGTTTCACGACCCTCTTCCTGTGGCCACAGGCGAGGTGATGGGTGGGTGGGCGTCCTACTGAGTTTTTCCCAAAGGCAGACTTGTCAAAGGCCTGGGTGGGGATCAGAATTAAGAACTTGTGCAAGAGAGGACTAGGTTGCTCATTAGAATAATCATATTCTCTCACTAATTTTGAATGTGTGATTCAGAGAAGCTGAGCAGTTGGTAGAGGGAACAAAATCATTAAAAAGATGAAAATAAGACGCTGAAACGTGTCAATAGGGAATACAGCAACAAGGACTCATAAAATCTGTTTCCTTGAGGTGGCAGCAAGGTAGGCTGGTTGCTGATGCTGATCCTAATTACCCTTCTAGGTCAGACTCATCACGGATTGAGTTGAGACCCCGCAACAGATAGGTTTAAGTCCTCACCCCGGTACCAGGGATTGTGACCTTATTTGGAAATTGGGTCTTTGCAGATGTACTCAAGTTAGGATGAGGTCATTAGGGTGGACCCTCAGCTAATATGACAGGTGTCCTTATAAGAAGAGAAGAACATCTTGTGAAAACAGAGACTTGCAAGGAGGAGGCCATGTGATTGCAGGGGCAGAGATGGAGGGAGGCAGCTGCAGGCCAAGAAGTGCCAAGAATTGCCAGCAAATGACCCAAAGCTACAAAGAGTTAAGGAAGGACTCTCTCTTGCAGGTTGCGGACACCTTGGGGTCTTCTGACTTCTAGCCCCTAGAGGCGTGAGATGATGCACTTCTGCTGTTTTAAGCCACTCAGTGCACAACTTCGACAATGCAGCCCTAGGAAATGACTCACTCAGGAATTCCTCCATCGGGAATGGCTATCTGACTTCTGGATTCCAAGGTGGCTGAGCTTCACATCCTCCTTATTTCTATCTAATGTGAAGTGAGCTGATTTATGATCTTCGCAACGGAAACATCAGTATCAGCTGGAACCAGGAGTGGTGTGGTAGGCACAAAGCAAGTGAAGGACATGTGGGATTGGTTATGGTGATGAGGTCCTATTGTCCATGCAGTGCTGGACAATACACAAAGTGACACTTTGTGGTGATGGAAAAATTAATTAAGCCATACCTGTTGTCTCTAGATACCCAGGTAATATATCCACCAAGGGCAGGTCTCTGAGGGCTTTTGTAACTCTAAAGACTAGATCCAAAGGCCTGTAGGGTTGTAGGGTCAGCTGAATTCCTGCTTAGTCCATACTTCCATGTAAAGATTTAAGACATTGGGGCAATTGGGTGGCTCAGTCAGTTAAGCGTCCAACTCTTTATTTCAGCTCAGGTCATGATCTTGGGGTCATGGGATTGAGCTTCCCATTGGTCTCCTTGCTGAGCATGGAACTTGCTTGGGGTTGGCTCCCTCTCCCTCTGCCCCTCCCTCCCTGCTGGCGCATGCTCTTTCTCCCCCTTCCCTTCTCTCTCTCTCAGCGGGGGAAAAAAAAAAGAAGATATAAGACATAGATGGCAGTGTTTGGAATCCAAATAATAAGAAAATCTGAGAAATAGGAGAAGTGACATGTTCAAGGTCATACTGTTATGAGCATTTTACTGCATATGAATAAATAATAAGTAAAAGCACTCAACTTATTACGAGTCAGCAAAAGAACAAGGAAAGAAAGTTAACTGTATGAAGTACAAAAGGATGCATTGAGGATTATATGTGGGAAAATTTAAGGCTGCCATTGGAACAAGATCTGTGCCAAGGGCCTCATATTCTCCACTCAGTGGGATCTGTTGGACCCATGAAAGACTTGTCCGTACAAAAGTTTTATTATTTTAAAGTAAGCATTTTGCTGAAATGTCCCACTGGAGAGTGGGACAAAAAAGAAAATTTAGGATAATCTAATCTTTATGATATTTGCAGAACAGGTCAAAAATGAAGAGTGTCTTATTGCATCTAATAATTTGGAAATATTCATGATGTCTTTAGGAGAAATAAAATTATAAGAGACATAGGATATAATGATCAAGTACTTCTTTGCTTTAATACTTTACGTAAGTTAAGAACTCACAGAATTTAGTTCCATACTGTTTACCTGGCATATGCAGTCAGTTTCCTCAGGAGAATCTAACTTTTCCTGCATATATATATATATATATATATATATATATATATATATATATTTCTTAATAGAAACTGGTATTCAGTTATACTGAGTATATATATTCAGTATATATATTGAATAAATATATAGTGAATATATTTTCTATTCACTATATATATTCATATATGTATATTCACATATATATCATCATATATGTCTATATATATTCAATATTATATTGATAATATAAATATATATATATATATAGAATATCTATCTATCTATCTATATATCTTACATATCTCTGGTGTCAGTCCTTCCTTAAATGAAGGATACAAAACAAAGGTAGATACCTTCAGTGTTGTCAATTACTGTCTTTGTCCCATTCTCTGAGTGACTGAATAGATTTGAATATTAAACCTAAGTTTGTTCCTGGTTAAGGAAAAGAGAAGATAAAAGATTCTCTGGTTTTCCTCCTTTTTTTTTTTTCAACATTTTATTTTTAAGTAATCTCTCCACCCAACATGTGGCTTGAACTCACAACCCCGAGATCAAGAGTGGCATGTTTTACCAACTGAGCCAGCCAGGCACCCTGGTTTTCTTTTGATAGAATACAAATCCTTCCAATCTCTATCCTCTCTCCTTTGCCCCCATATCAAGAGCCAACAAACAAGCCAGTAAACAAAAAGGCTCAAACTAAAAGCTTCTGTGCTTCTTGTACATCTTCCAATGTTACGCAGGGATTAGTCCCACACCAAAAATGAGTTTTTCCTTCTTCACTGAGGAAAGACAAATATTGGCCATGCTAACTGGTCAAAGATAGGAGAGAGAGGAAAACAGACATTTATCAAAGGACAACTCTTCTAACCTGTTCAATCCCACTGATTTATGGGGAGGACTATCTCCATGTTACAGAAGCAAAGATGTTTATTTAGTCTATCAAGACCACTCAGCCAGTGGCAGAGACCCGTTATGATTCCAAGGCAGGTGCTTTTCCTCATCCGTCACTCAGACTCTCCAAGTAAGAGAATATCTGTTCACGGATAAGGTGGTTTTTGCTTCACACTTCCCACAAATACCCTGTTGTCTTCAGATCTTCCTGTAGCTAAGACCCCTTTTCTTAGAATAGTTATGCACACACTCACTATAAGTCATAAAAGTGACAGCAGTCTGCTATTTGCTGAGTCCCAAATTTCCTAGGTGTCTTTGATATTCGTAATAAGTCCACTTTTGCCAAGAGATGATTCATATTTGAAACGATGATAACGAATAATGATAAAGGACCCATTAAAGCTGTCTAAAATTTGTTATTATATAAAACACTCTAAGTTTGGAAAATCCATATTTCCAAATGGATGTGTAAATTCTTCAGTAAGCTGATCTTAGAAAAGGAAATAGACCATTATTCAATCAACAAACATAATGCACACTGCTATTTTAATTTCACCATTTCTACTTTCTCTTTTGCTTATTAATCAAAAACTATTCTGTTTCTTGGCTTGGAGGAGATGTTGCTAACAAAATGTACGGTAATTGTTTAGAAGTGATTTTCTCCAGAGATCCAGGAAGCTTAAGTAGTTGAGTTTCCTATTACTTTCTGCCCCTTGGGCTTTACATTAGTTCTGCACTGACTTTCTTGTCTTGTGTATTTGTAAGAGTAAACGATTAGGTAGGAGAGGCTCCAGGGGACTGTTCTTGGCAGTAGTAGCGTGTGCTTAACGACCTTCTCCTTGCACGCACCTGATGCTGTCGGTTATTAACAGAGTTTGTGGGAATCAATGGCTACAATATCTCTTTGCTTAATAGGTGCCCGCAAAGGAAAAAGAGATGTAATAACATTTATCTGCAGGTGCATCGGATGGTCTTAATCCAAGAAGCAGAATTTTGTAGAGTTGTTGACAGCTGTTTTACTTGGTCTATGTTTTCACTGCACAGGTTGAGCCATGAATATTCAAAACATGGTCTGCTTGACTATGCCACCCCTGGGAAAAATCAACAAGAAGGGGTATGTGTGGTGGAGAGCAAGGATCAGGGAAGGCTCTTGCAAATGGAGTGGTAGGAGGAAGGCATAAACCCACCAGAATGATGGCACAGACAATCAGTAGAGGATTTTAAAAAATGAAAATGTGATACCAGCATTGAAGTCATAATGCCCAGGGATGCGGTTGGATACTTGGAGGACGCCAATGACCTACAATCCATCGACACAGTCTGAACGCTGGAGACGAAATCAAGTTTTGTGACTATTTAGAGAAAATGTAAAGTGTAAGTTTTTGCATGCTTGTCCTACCATGTTTCTAGAGAAGAAATTACTCACCTTTCTTTTCTTCCTTTTTTACTTTTTCTTCTCCATCTCTTCCTTTCTCTCTTCTCCTTATCTTCCTCTTTCTCTTTTTTCTCAAGCTACTAGGCTTTCTTTGCTGCTGTGTGGGAAGAAAAATTGGAGAAAACAAAAGCCAGATGGCTCTCCATGATAAAAAGGGAAGGGAATGTTCAGAAGGAAAAAGATCTGGTTGAGGGATTGGAGGCTGGAGGGGTGGTGGCCAGCAAGGGGAGGGGGAAGAGAAGGGGAGGTCTGCAGAATTGTGGAGCCAAGTGGTACATGGGACTTCTGGAGGAGAGGAAATGGGTAATAAAGATCCGTTGCTATGGAATGCATAATGTAATCCTTATGTCTCTATTTCCAATGAAATCCTGGAAAGGTCAGGTGTGTGTGTGTGTGTGTGTGTGTGTACCATCTGTTGTATCAACACATGTGGCTCAGCATTAGGTAAGAGCAGAGCTAACCTACTAAGACCCAGAGAAGAAGCAGAGTGAAAATAAAGTATTAAAAAACAGGAATCACCTCCTTTACTGTCCTGTAAATTATGTCCTTCAGTTGAATGAAACTACTCACTGTTTCCCAAACTTCTTGCCCCTCCTTACCCCTGCACTTTCATCCTTGCACTAGCTCAGCCTTAATATCCTCTACCACTTCCATTCCACTGGCCATCCAAAGCCTCCCAACCTTCCAAAGCCCAACTGCCATCTTTCCCTTAAAAACCTCCTCTGACTCCCTGGCTGGAAACAATGTCCTCTTTGATTCTTATTCTTGCATTTTGTTTGCAGCTCTTTCAAGTTCATTATCATCCACTGTCTTTGTCTGACAGTCACCTAGGCAGGTGTCTCTGGGCTGAGAGTGTGAGCTTCTGCTATGAAGGGAACCTGTTTTATTGGCCCATGTGTTCCACCTAAACCCCGGGTCAGTACACTTATTAGACAGATACTCAATCAACAGTGATGGGGGCAATGCTTGCCTGGCTCATCGAACAGAGTTTTTTGGTTGTGTTTTTTGTTGTTGTTGTTTTGTTTTGTTTTGTTTTTGTTTTTTTGCCTGCATCATCTCTTATAATTCATGGAGTTTTTTTAAAAAGCAATTTTGTGGGTAAAATTCCTTCCCCTGGTATAACACTGAAAGGTAAATTGGTAATAACAAATTGCAACCAGTTCTGAAACAAACAAGCAAGATGGCAAAGTAATCAAGAAATTCTTTAGAGGATACTATTTATATTCCAGTAACTATATTATAATAGGCGCTCATCCATTTGGGAAATGTATTTACAAAATAAAATGGTGTGAAAGTGAAAAACTGCAAACTATCATTCTAAAGATTTTTATACAAATGGGAGGGGATCCATGCTGTTATCTATCTTTGTCTTAAATGAAAAGAATGATAAAATGTGAATTATTTTAAAATCAGAAAATGTAAGTAACCCGAAGAGATAATTAGAGGTAATTTCCGTACTTACCTGTGGAAAGAATGGATACGTATGGCAGTACCCATTTCTCAGTTTCCATATTGTCCTTGTGCTTTCTGGCAGTAAGGAAGAAGAGAATTTGAGAATCTACTTTGAAGAAATAATAGGAACCCAGGAAAAATGAAGGAGCAATAGCTATAAAAATCAACATAGATCAATTTAAAAAGAAAAATGACATTGAACACTGAAGAAGGAAATCACAAAATGAGTTTCTTTACATAAAGTTAAAAAAACAGATAAAACAATATATCGTCGAGAGATACATGTATAATGTTAACATGTAAGGAAAAAAGGAAATCTTAATGCAGAATTTAAGAAGTGAACTTAAGGGGCATCTGGGTGGCTCAGTCAAGTGCTGGACTCTTGATTTTGGCTCATTATTTCAGGGTTGTGAGATCGAGCTCTGTGTTGGACTAGTGTTAGACAAGGAGTCTCTCTGCCCCCCCCCACCGAAAACAAGAGTCTCTCTCTCTCTCTCTGCCCCTCCCTCTCTAAACACAAAAAAAGAAGAGAACTTCATATCTCTTTTTTTTAATAATTAAAAAAAATTTTTATAAACATATAATGTATTATTAGCCCCAGGGGTACAGGTCTGTGAATCGCCAGGTTTACACACTTGACAGCACTCACCATAGCACATACCCTCCCCAATGTCCATAATTCATACCTCTTTAAAGAGATTAATTGAAAAGGACATTTAGGAGGGATAACAGAGGGTCTCCAAAGATACAGATAATATTTCATTTCTCAAGCTGTTTGGTAGATTTTAAAAACTGTACCTATATGTTACATATACTTTTATGTATATGATATAATTAACACTGACAAATGAATATCTACTGTAACCTTACAGTCCTGTTGCAGAACTGGTATATAAACAGCAGCTTGGTAGAGAGTTATGTCAAGGGTGATGCAAAACTACCAGGTAGACAGACTGTTCGAGGCTATCATTTTTCATCAAAGTGTTTAGGAAAGATATTTTTAAATAAAGCATACTGGAATATCTTATGGAATAAAACAAAGCATTTGCATGAAGTTTCTAAGATGAAATGCAAGTGTTGCCAAGAACATTGCTGTTTGCAGTGAAGTGTTTTAAGCTTGACCCCAAACCATTGTCTTCCAAAGTAATGTATGGTGCATGGAAAGAATCTGGGAAGTCTCAAGTAGTCAAGAAGAGGCGTTTGGCCCGAGCCACCAGGGAGAGTAGACTCATGCCTTATCTCAGAACACAGCAAAGGGGGACTTATAAATATAACCCTCTAGCATATGGTGTTAGACAATCTTGTTTCCTTTTTACTATTTTAGAGAACACTGAGCGAATTCCTTTAAAGATCCTTGCTGAAATAGCTATTATGTTTGGTGCCCCCTAGAGGTTATTGGGGATACAGTAATAAATTAGTCTCCAGCTCAGCAGTGACATTTGTATGAAGCCATTTTTAGAAGAGTGAGTGAAGGATTCTGGAGAGTTTATAAGGGCAGATAACACACCAAAGACACAATAGGCTATCAAAAAAGAAAAGGAGGCTTTAAGACACAGCAAACAGGTATCCTTAAAATGCTGGTAGAATTTACTAACTTCCTTTGCCCACGTACAAACTGAGTTGTCTCTTTTCAATAAGGGGAATGTCAGTTTTCCTAATATATGTCCATCAATAAAGAGTAAAAGTTTTACACTGAGATAAGCAGGATGAGGATATTAAGAAAGTCTAGATTCCTCCATTCAGCAATATTTATGGAGTGTCCATTACGTGTCAGGCACAATGCTCTAGCCAATGGAGTTATAGTGATGAGGCAAAGCATTGTCACTGGCCTTTGGGGCATATGTTGGAAAAAAGTTGGAAATTAATCAAGTGACATACCAATAAATTTATAATTGAATATTGCTAACATTCCATAACATTATGGAATGAAAGCACATGTTGCTGGAAAGGAAATGTTATATAACAGAATGATTAGATATATTTGTAGAATATATCAGGAAGAATTTCTCTTAAAAAGTGACATTTGAACTAATATCTGATGGATGAATCGAAATGAAGTAGCTGAAATGCAGGAAGGTTGTAGTGCTCCAGCACAGAAACAGTATATGCAAAGGTCCTGAGGCAAGATGTAATTTTTGGCATATTCTAGAAATTTAAAGAAGACTAGTATGATTATAGTACAGGAAACGAGAGGGGCAAGGTGGGCGTGCTTTGAGGTCCATGTTAAAGATTTAAGTCATTATCTTAAAGGCATGAAAAACCAATGAAGCATTGTAAAGAGGGGAGGGGGTGCCTGGGTGCTCCTTCAGTTAAACATCCAACTTTTGGTTTTGGCTCAGGTCGTGATCTCTGGGTCGTGGGATAGAGCTCTGCATCAGGTTCTGTGCTCAGTGCAGAGTCTCTCTCCCTCTCCCTCTACCCCTCCCTGCCACGGGCGTGCGCTCTCTCTCTCTCTCTCTCTCTCTCAAATAAATAAATAAATAAATAAATCTTTAAAAAAAAAAAAAAAAGAGGGGAGTAACATGATCAGATATACAAAAAGAATACTATGACTTCCGAGTGTGGAATAAGTTGAAAGATGCAGAAAGAGGGCGACCAGTAGGAATTGTGAGCCAAAGCCGTGGATAATGGTACTTCAGCTTATCACACTAATAGAAAGAAAAATGTTCTAAGAAGTATTTAGAAGGTAAAAATCTGCAGGACTTGATGGAGTATCAGGGGGTAAGGAAGAACCATTGTCTGGGAGGACTCTCAGATTTCTGGCTTAAGATAGTTTTGCCATTGACTTGGGGGCACACATAAAGGAAAGATCATGAATTTGGTTATGTCCATGTTGAGTTGGAGACCTTAGGAAAGTGACCAAATAGAAGTATTGAGAAGACAAGTTGGCTACATGCAGGGACAGCTGAGGGGGAAAGTTGAGCTGGAGCTGGAGAGGGGTCCGAAAGTCACTGGTGTACAGATAGTAGATTAATGCTAGGGCACAGATGAGGCTTTGATGGAGGGGGTTTAGAATGACAAGAGAGGAGGAAGTGGTCATAGAGCTCAAATCACTTCTGGCAATCGAGCATAACCCAGCCTTTATAGCCCCAGTGAAGGTTATGGCATAGGAAAATGAGGAAGACTCAAGTAAAAATCATTTGTTCACTCAGTTATACAAGAATCACCTACTGAGTGTAACTGAACCAGGTTCTAGAATTAATCCAAAGAAGAGAAAGGCATAGACTCTGTCCTGCGTAGCCCATAAGCCCATAATCCAGGGGGGAATCACCTTCCAGTCTCCTCCACATCCAGCTCCTCAATTTGATGAAAACAATATGGGTCATGGAGAAATCCATGCCCTAGCTTCACAGAAAAGACCACCTCTTTTGGCTGAACATTTGGATTTCCAAAATACGGTTCTGATCTCTACCACAAGCAAGGCTATCATATTGAATCTTTGAGGAATCACCAGTCTACTTGGCAATTAACATCCACCTGAGAAGCCAGGGCTTTTTATATGCAAGAAGGGACAGCCCAGAACAGAGCCAAAGAGGGAAAAATGGCTCAATCTTTTGTTTAGACTGGTGGTCTTCAATCTTGGCTTGGAATCACTGGGGAAATTTAAAACATCCCGAGGCCCACATCCTGATTTAATTGGTCTGGGATGAAGTCTGATATTAGGATTTTCTGGGCTCCCAAGTTGATTTTATTGTTCGTCCCAGGTTGAGAATCCCTAGCGTTAAGCCCTCAAAACTTAAAGATTCACCCTTCACATCCCTACCAGCTTTTTCTTTGTGTGCTTACCAGGAACAGACATACGCTGTCGATCAAATCTGAGCCTAGCTCACCTACCTATCTTGAATCCTGTTCATCAGGTAAAACTGTCTGATTCTATCTTAAGTCTTTATTTTTAGCAAAGCCAATAGCTACAATCTAAGTTTCTCCCCTAATAATAATAATAATAGTAATAGTAATAATAACAATAATAGCAATTTATTACACTTCTGCCCTTGGTCTCAATCCAAAACTACATGCTTTATGTGCTCTGGAGTTTAGGAAATGTATGCCTCTTTTACCACTTAGGAACAGTCACGTACAGTTGGTACACAGGAGTTTGGGAGAGCCTTAGGGCCTCAGGAATGGGGAAAGAACAAGGAACCAAATTTGGACATTTCCCAAATGTGACTCATGACCAGATTAGCTGCGATCCTACTTCGATGGTAGTCACCACTGTGATAGTCATCTCCTGGTCTCTATCGGACAGGGAACACCAGCCCCAGAAAGCTCACATGTTAGATAAGTTTCAAGTGCCCTCAATGTTGGAGAAGGGAGAGGGTTCTTGACTTTTGATACAAACTTTTACACTCAGCTACTTTGACTTTGACATGCCCCAACAATGAGTACTTAAACACATGTGGCAATAGACAGCCTCACCTCTGTGATGGCTCACCAGCTAGAGACCATGAGCAGAGCACCTGTAGTAAAACAAAGACAATCGTATTGCTTGTTGTAGCTAAGGAGACCACACACCATGAGCATCAATGACTTGTCTTGAGTTAGGAGGTGTTTATTATAAGATTTGGGCATGTGTAAAGTAATTCTGGGGAGGATTCAAAGGAGCTAAGGAATGGACTGGGTTATATCAGCAAGCAGGACAATTTGGTGACTGGGTGTCTTTCTACTTTTTATCTAGATGACAGGAGGAAGAGAGGGGAGCTGGAGTCATCATTGAAAAAGGAACACTTGTCATTCATAGTTTCTGAGAGAAGGAGACTTTGGTTATTTTGTGGTTGCAGAGTGGTTTGATTTCAGTTCAGATGTGTTTATGGAGTGGTCCTCTTTTGTCTTGCTCATAATCATGGAGGATATTCACCTTCTGTTGATACTATGTGAAGCTATTTATACTCAGCAGGAAAACACCACGGCCCCATTACAGTCTAGGCCAACTACCAGCTGACAGGTTGTCAGGGCCCACTGGGGGGTCAACAGTCATGCTGGGGTCAGGGTAGGGATGACAAAACGGTCAAGGATGACTCTGGGAAGAGGAATGGGATGGAAGTTAGGAAACATAAACAGAAAAACCTAATTTAAGCAGACATAATATGTCTGCCACCCTCATTCAGCTCAGAAAGACCCATCAATCATTCTAAGAAATCACCACTTTGTTCTCCAAAAGGAATTTGTTCTTAAATGAGGCACAAGAAAAACTCTTGTCCTAAATAGTATATTTCCTTCCTCTCTTTCTTCTTCCTTTTTCCATAACTTAATTGATTAATCTAAAACCATCCACCCTACAAATAACCAGCCATTATTTTATTATGTACCAGGCACTGGGCCAGTATATTACTTTCCATTGCAATATAGCACATAACCATAGACATAGTGGCTTACAAAGACACAGTTTATGGGTCATAGTTCTGTCGGTCATAGGTCCAGGCTCGTCATGCCTGGGGTCTTCACCCAGAATCTCACCATACTAAAACCAACAAGTCAGATCATCATTTCCTGTCTGCGGGTGCTAAGGAGGAATCTGGTTCCAAGTGCGTTCAGATTTTGGCAGAATTCATTTTCTTGAGACTGTGAGATTAAGGTCTTGCAGAGTATAGGTCAAGGGCTGCTTTCAGCTCCTGGATGCTGCTGGAATTTCCTTGCCAGTTTGTCCCCATGGACAGTTCATAACACTAGTATTCTTCTGGGTCAGCAGGAATGAATCTCTCTGACTTCTTCCTCTGGAACCAGCTGGAGAAGACGTTCTGCCTTTAAAGAACACAGGTCTAACCAGGGTCATTTTACCATATAACCAGACAGAATCACAGCTCTGTCCACACTCAACAGGATGGGATTATACAAGGGGTTGGAGTCACTAGGAGTCACCTTGGAATTCCACCTACCTCCGCTGGATAAATACAAACATCAATAATCAATAGTGCCTGCCCACAAGGAATTCTCGGTCTTGATGAAGAGTCAGTCATACAAACATACTTTAAATACACAGTATGGTGTTAGCGCTGCTTAATGGTAATGAGGTGGAGGAAAGAAAGAAAGAATTAAACTTCACCTGCAGTAGATGGATATGGAGGATCCAAATCGATTTACAGGAAGAGGAGATACCTCAACAGAGTGTGGGAGGGCAAACTGGATCATCAGGTGGACGGGCGCTGAAAACAACTCCTGATGGAAGGTCCCCAGGACTAGAAAATACGTGAGTGTGTGTGTGTGCCCGTGCATGTGCGGAGGGCAGAGGCGGGGAGGTATAGGTTTTTGCAATTGGAATGTACTGGAGTAGAGAGGAAGATGATAGTAGGGTCTAGACTGATACCGTTATACAGAAAAGTGATAAAACAGCTGCTGCTAAGAGCAGACCCTGGGAAGGGCGGTGGTCAAAGACCCAGTGTTCGTTTTAACTCTCCACAAACCCACAAAACTCCCCAGCCCACTCCTCTGTGAGCAGTGCACTGGATTTGTACAAGTAGACGTCACGTGACACACAGGACCGTTTTATCTTGCTCTGCCATTTTGCACTTTGAGCAAATAGAACGTCTCACAGCAAAGACCTAGAAAGACAGATGTTTCAATTTCCCTTTTCCCTGGGAAATGAGATGTTTTTGCATTTGCTACATTAGGACAGTACCTTAGCGCTAGACACTTAAATGATGTATCAATGCCTTATAAAATCACAAGGACAACATTTAACTAACAATAGTTGGGAAGAATTAGCATTAAATGTTTAAGAGCAATTGACAGGAAGAAATGATCAGTAGACAGCTATACTCCTGGGAGGGAGGAAAAATGAAAGGGCAACTGTTTCGACATGACTTTTTGTGCAAAAACATACATTGAATTTGGGGGCCTGAGCACAATTAAGAATTCCATTGGATAAAAAACCATGCATTTCACAGTATGATTTTAAAAATGAGTACTTGCATTAGTTAATTGAATAAAAATGAATATGTATTTCTGGGGTTGTGTGGAGGGCCTTGACCTGGGTCTGGGTAGACAGCTTTATAGCTACATTAAACTCGGTTTTTTACATTTAGAATATGTTTTCTTGATAAAATAGAAAGCTAGAATGATAATGAGCAGAACAGAAAGCTTTAAGAAAACGCTCAGGGGTAGTTGTTTACTGCCTAATTCCTTGGGGGTGGGGAGGAAATAATTGCAAGGTTTGAAAGAGAGTAAGATTTTATGTAGCAAGCACTAGAAGGTAGCGAACATAATTTTGCCTGGTAGCTCATATACTCCCATGGCAAGGTGACCAGTCTTTTTGATAAATGAATACATATATTCATATATGTAATAGAATTTTGCTTTTGTATGGTATAATTCATCAGACCATGGGAACATCCGTTGAAATCTCAGCCAAAGGTTACGCTAAAAAGACTATTATCAGTAGTAGGAACACAGCTGAGTGATTTGCTAACGGGGTCGGTGCCCACTTCACCTTAGAGAAGACGTGAGCAAGAACTGTGAGGGCTTTGAGATTAGGTACATGTTAGCGAGGGACTTTAAGGAAATTACTGGCAATCTAAAATGGGAGCAGATAGACTTCTTAACTTATTCAAAGGATATTTATTCAGATGCCTATTAAGTGTAAAGGCCTGGACTTTCAAAAAGTAGAGTCAGAATTAAAGTCTGCCCTCAGGGAGCTTTCCGATCGCCTGTCTTTCTGCGTTGTTGGAAAATGCCATCCTACCGGAGCAAAGAACGGCTACTTACACAGTCTCTTAGAACCTGCTTTAGAGATTTGATTTCTTACAGAGATATAGAGTTCTCTCTCTTTCTGTCTCTACCTATCTATTGAGAGACAGAGATTGAGAGTGAGATAGAGATATTGAAAGGAAGGATAAAATTCATTGTTAATGTGCAGAAGAGGGGCACTGCATCCTGAATTATAATATGAAATTAGAAAAGAGAAAACAGTCTTTACAAAATTTACTTGTATCTAGACCGATCTCCCTTCTTTCCTCCCTCCCTCTGTTCCTTCCTTTTTCTGATTTATTTATTTGAGAGAGAGAGAGCGGTAGAGTGAGCACGAGTGGGGTAAGGGCAGAGGGAGAGGGAGAGAGAATCTCAAACAGATTCCACACTGAATGCGGAGCCCAAGGGGGGTGGTGGTGGTGGGGGGGCTTGATTTCACCACCCGGAGATCATGGCCTGAGCCAGAATCAAGAGTTGGATGTTTACCTGCCTGAGCCATTCAGGCATCCTTGGATTTTTCTTTCTAAAGCTTATCATTAAACTAAGGTTATCTGTCTAACTGCAGAAAAACGAAAGTGTATTTTTCAAGCCTGCCTCCTTAAAATGAAATGTTAATGTTTTGAAGCTCAAGCCCATTTGAAAAATGCCAACATTTTGATTTGCTGAGAGAACTAGTAATTATCTACGCTGATTTTTCACTCCCAGTCCTTCAGCCATTTTTCTCCCATATTAATGGCAGTGCTGTCCATGTGGCTTCCAACCTGGGACACCTGGAGTCGCTCTTAACTTTTTCCCATCCTGGGGCTTCACATGGAGTCACTAGATCTCATCCGTTCTACTTCTGGAATATTTCTTAAATTTTTAGTCTTTTTTTCTACTGCCATTTCTTTGTATGTGTGTGTGTTTGTGTTTCCTTTCTTGTACAGCAGTAATTGCTTATTTAGTCTTTCACAGATTTTTTTCAACAAATATTTATAGAGCACTGACTGCTCCGTGTTACCCATGTTATTAAAACCTCCACCATTTTATCTCCAGTCATAGCTGAGCTCCAGATCCCATAAAGAGCTATTTATTTGCCATCTCTATTTGGCGTCTCATTAATATTTTACACTTAACTTATTCAAAGCAGAACTTGAAATTCACCCTTCCTGAATCCTCAGGATCCCAACCTGTTTTGCTTTTCTTTCCCCCTTTTCAAAAAGTAAACGGAACTGTCAGCCTTCCAGTAGCTCAAATGACAAACCTCAGAACCATCTTTGATTCGTCCCTTGTTTACTCCCCTTATCCGATCTTTCAGGAAGTCTTATCGATTTGGCCTCCAAATCTATCTTGAATCCAGCCACATCTCTCCCTCTCCGAATCAGGCTACCTGGTTTAAGTCCAAGTACGTCACTTACTAGCTATGTTACCTGCAGTAATTCATGTCTGAAAGTCTTGGTTTCAAATGAGAAACCAGTTTTTTAAAGGGGAAAAAGGGCATCATCATCAAAAAAAAAAAAAAAAAAAATCTAAAAGTGTGGCTTTCTCTACCGAGAACCAAAGCCTCACTTGAATGAAGCAATACGTACTGATTTGGCCTTTTTATTGCCCCCAAACTGATTTATTTTGACAGGAGAAAGAAACAGGAGTACTTAGATTGTCAATGAAAATGGTATCAATGCCTGGGGTGGGGGGTGTCTTTACTGGCCTTTTTTGTTGGGGACAATGCTAGAATTGTCTTGCATTAATGTGACTTTCAAGTATCCTTCTATGTTCAGAAATAAGCCTTGATGTATAGTAGGATTTCAAGACAGAAGGTACATTTTTTGAGATATTTTATATGGTAGAGAAGTACTTTGACCCAACACTTAAAAAAACCTTGCTCATTTACGAGACTATCATATTTCCCTGTTTTCTTCAATCCCAAAATCCATCTTGTTAATTTGTCTTGGTGTGTGATCTTTGCTTCATACTTAGAGTTATTTCCCTCTTTTTCTTATGTCTATATATTTATAAGCCAGGTCTATTCTTTTTTTTTTTTTTTCTTAAAAGATTTTATTTATTTGTTTGACAGAGCGAGACAGTGAGAGAGTACAAGCAGAGGGAGCTGCAGAGGGAGAGCGAGAGGGAGAAGCAGCCTTTCCACTGAGCAGGGAGCTGGATTCTGGGCTCGGGGCTCCCTGTGGGGCTTGGAGCTCCCTCCCAGGACCCTGAGATCATGACTGAGCTGAAGGCAGACGCTTAACTGACTGAGCCACACAGGTGCCCCAAGTCAAGTCTGTTCTTCATTATCCTGCCACCATTTTTAAAAAATATTTTATTTATTGATTTGACAGAGAGAGATCACAAGTAGGCAGAGAGGCAGGCAGAGAGAGAGAGGGGGAAGCAGGTTCCCCACTGAGCAGAGAGCCCAATGAGGGGCTCGATCCCAGGACCCTGAGATCATGACCTGAGCTGAAGGCAGAGGCCCAACCCACTGAGCCACTCAGGCGCCCCCCTGCCACCATTTTTAATTCTAGCGTCTGCTCATACCTTTGCTCTTTAGTTTCTTCTTGGAAGGGATGACTTCCAGTCTCACTTTTTTAAAATATCCAAACCAGGTAGTTAAGAGACACAAGCATTTGATGTTTTTATGTTGTCTACTATAGTCGGTTCTGAGCATTTACACAGCGTTTTATTATTAATTTGTTTAAAAAATATCTGATTCACATTGCAGTTGAGGCATTTTATATTAATTTTGCAAAATTGTGTACAGGTAGGTTCTATTTTCTATGACATTTAAATTGCGATTTTTGAAAGGGACTAGTTCAAAATATTTGTTCAACATAAGCGAATGCTGGGTCTGATGGAGTTGAAAATTACTGATTTAGGTGCAAAAGTGTTCCAGAGAAAAGGCCAGAAAAGAGCTGAAGGGGTTGGCAGACAGAAAGGGCATCAGGGCAGCTGAGAAAGTGCAGACTGTAGAGACCAGGCTGTGATGGTTGGGGTTAATAACAGCTCACAGATGACCCAGCAGGAGTCAAGCCCTACACGTGAGTCCAGGTGTGACCAGCCACACACTGCGGCAAACTCCCCGCAGACCCCATCTCCTTCAGCCAATGTGAAGATGTTACATAAACTCCCTTAGTTCAGATCACCCCCGAGGGACGGTAAAGAGAAAGAGGAGTGGAGACACGTGAGCTTTAATATTTGCCCCAAAGAGACGTTAACTGAGAAGTGATGAGTTAACTCAAGTTGGGTATTTTTCAAAACCTCCTGTGGCTCCCCATTTCTTTCCCAGTAAATTATTACAGTGACCAACAAGCCTGACAGGACCTGCCTCCCATCATCCCCCTCACTTCTCCCCTACCATTTCACCCTGCTGGCATTTACATCATTGAGGGCAAAAATGATTGTCTTTAACGTTCACTGAAGTAACCCAAGTACCTAAAAGCGCTTAGTACATAGTAGTGACTCAATAAATATTTTTGGATTAAATGTATGGATCTTGTGTCCTTATTCATTATTTATTTTTCCATAGTTAGGATGTAAGTTACCTGAGGGCAGGGTCCTTTTTGGTCTTGTTTAATATATGGTAAATGCTTAACAAGTTGTTTCTTGTTTTTTTTTTTGTTTTTTTTTTAAGATTTTACTTACTTATTTGAGAGAGAGAGCGAGAGAGAGAACACAAGAGGGGCAGAGGGAGAGGAATAAGCAGACTCTCTGTTGAGCAAGGAGCCCAATGCAGGGCTGGATCCCAGGACCCTGAGATCATGACTTGAGCTGAAGGCAGAGGCTTAACTGACCGAGCCACTCAGGCATCCCGGTGCTTAACAAGTTCTTATTGGAGGACATGTATGAATACCTACGATGAAAAAGTTATTGCCTCTGCTTACCCTATACCGAGTTAATGAACACGTTATACATACAGGTGGTATAGCGTCTAGCCATCACTCATAGGCAGCTATCTATGGTAGCTAGAGTGTTATCCAATAAAGCAAAGAATGAACTGTTCATATAAATAGTACTTTATGGGAACCGGTATATAGGGTTGTGGTTATCCCAAAGTTACAATCAGGTAGTGAATTGGAATACACTCAGTATATAACACTATTTTTTCCTGCTCTTTGCCTATCTATGCTACCTCTTCTACTCAACTTCCTTGGGGTTGGTGGGGGGGAGCCCCCGCTTTGTTGGTTATTTGCAAAACTGCTTATCCTGCGGGCTTTTTTTTTTTTTTTTTTGGTTTGTTTACAAAAATGAAAAAAAGGTCATTTCAGTGTGTAGGAGAACTCTGTGTTCTTGAAGGAGAGATTCATGTTGCCAATGACTTACATGATCTATTTTGTTTTTCATGTGCATCGAAGGGTGTTCGCATCTATATATTCTTGTGTGCAAATGCAGGGGATCCGAAACTATTCTCTGTGATTGTTTGGATTGTTAATCTCTCCAGGGTTTCCTCAACATTCTCCAAGGCAGTTTCTGGCACCAAGGGGAAAATGGAGAAGTTGAGATGCAATTTTATCTCCCAATTGAACTTGATTAAATGGGGACTGTTCTAATCAAAAGTTTGAATCCTAGGGGAGTGCAGTGTTGTTAACGGGTTTGAGAATATTCGAGAAGAACGGGGAAGAAGAGTATTAAAGTCACGGAGGAGAAGGAGGCAGGCAAGAAAATAATTGTAGTAAAGCTTATTAAGGCATAAAATTAGGTGAACAAATTGCTTCACAGATAGTGTTAAGCTCATTGCTAGACTGGCAAAGGAAGTGGAAGAAAGCTCTTTGAAAACATTATTTTTATTATTTTAATAATTTGTGTAGGATTCATAGTAGCTGCAATCTGTCAGCCTGAAACAATTGCCAGCTGGTGTCATCGTGGAGTAACTTCCGCAGGCTGAATGCAAACATGTTTTTCTTTTTACCTGGAGAGCGTTCAGTTTTATAAGGTTTCTATTCATTTTCACCTGAATGGGAGGTCTGACCTTGTAGATAAGGAAACCTGTTTATTGCGTGATTTAAGAGCTTCGATTAGGTTCACGACAACTTCCACAACTGTAATAGGGAGACCACACCTGGGACAGATAGTGTTTATACAACTAATGTCTATTCTCATTAAAAATTAATACTTGCGGGGGGTTGCCTGGGTGGCTCAGTCGGTTAAGAGTCCAACTCTTGATTTCAGTTGAGGTCATGATCTCAGGGTCCTGGGACGGAGCCGTTCATCAGGAGAAGGGAATCTGTTTGGGATTCTCTTTCCCTCTATCCCTCCCCACTGCGCGAGCTCTCTCTCTCTCTCATAAAAATAATACATCTTGGGGCGCCTGGGTGGCTCAGTGGTTTAAGCCTCTGCTTTGGCTCAGGTCATGATCCCGGGATCCTGGGATCGAGCCCCGCATCGGGCTCTCTGCTCAGCCGGGAGCCTGCTTCCTCCTCTCTCTCTCTGCCTGCCTCTCTGCCTACTGTGATCTCTCTCTGTCAAATAAATAAATAAAATCTTTAAAAAAACAAATCTTAAAAAAAAAAAGAGGAGTACTTGGGTACATGCTTGAATTGTCTGTGAAATTGCTTGATTCTATGCATTGCTTTCCTTGTGGTTACCTCGAGGAAATGGCACTCCATTAGTTATTTTACTGAAAGCAAAAGCAGGTTTTTAGGATAATGTACTTTGAAAAGGGTTAAAGTGCACTTATTTATGGAAATATACATTTTGTTAGTAACATAACTATGATATTTGTTTGTCATCATAGTTTCTTCTGAAAGTCTCCCAAATAACGTCTTTTAACAATGATATACTCATGTTAAGAGTGTTATTGTCTTTCCCCTGTTTATCTGGAAACTGACAGAGTAGGTGCCCAGATACTCCAAGATGTAGAGATCACTCAGCTTTGCCTATAAAGCCAGAGGGAGAGGGAAAATAATTTAATTGTTCTATTGCAATTCCATTGTCTCTTCCTGCATCTTGACTCAAAGGGTCTCAAGAGGAGAGAAAGGAAATTATGGGCTCTTTTGATGTTGTTCGTTGAGTTCCTTCAATGGTGATTTGAATGTATTTCAGGGATGTTAGTGTTGCTAATCCTGTCTCTGCTTTCTCCTGGTTGTCCTTGGTTCCCTCTCCTCATCTCTGAAATGGGATATTATACTTCTCTTATCTCCTTAGAACGTTGTTCTGAGGAGCAAATGAGATAACATCTAGAAAGTGCTTTCTACTCTATAAATTGCCGAAGCACTCAGCTTATACATTTGGGTAGCTAACAAGGTTATACTTATCCATGTGATATCAAGTGACTTTATAGGAAATGAGAAACTTCTCAGAGTAATATAAAAAAGGATAATGAATTTTTACTTTGGTAAAGGAGAGGTGTATCTTTTAAAATAAGTAATACCATTCACCAGATGCATTCAGGAAGTAATAAACGTTGAGTTTTATCTATTTTATTTATTTTTGATTTTTATTTTTTGTCCTATCACAATTTCTTTCTTTGGAGAGTAGTGTGATGCCATTAATAGGATTGTAAACTCCAAGTGAGAGAAAAATAAATAGATTAAGTAAGCTTTAAAGAAGCTGATTCATCTTGCTCAACACCTTTTTTACTAATATAAGCTCATACAGTATCAGGAAGGACACTGTTTGTGGTTGTTTATAGAGTTGAAAAGAGGAAAGGAAGCAGAGGCGGGAAGCTTTGTTGAGAAAAATCCCACCTGTCTAGAACAATAAAAATAACTTCCTATGGGAAAGAGTTAGCATCCCTGAAAGAGATCTAGATCTTAACTAATGGGTCGAAGGGGACAGCCTGACAAATGGAAGAGATCAATACAGCGTCTCAAGAAAAGACAAGTACTGCACAGATCCATAAAGAGGCCAGGTGGGAAGGCTGACTGCTCTGAAGGCCTGGGATACCAGGGTAACCAGGAGGGGCATGATGACCTGGGCAAGGGGATCAAATTGCATCGTTTCCCTCTTCAACACACTGTCTCTCTCTACTTGGGTCAAGCAAGTAGAGGGATCGTGAAGGGACAGTTACTGCCATTTGGTGGTACATCCATTCATTACCTGAAAAACAAAAACTGCTATTAAAGATTTGGTTCTCGTGCAAATGCAAACTTTAGATGTTTGAAAAATAAAGTTAAAAAAATCTGCACATAAACAAGAGCTTCTTTAGCTTATGAAATAGAGGTAAAAGTAGGTCTTATTGTCCGCATGAGATGTGGGGTAAGGGGTGAGTCTTGCCCATTTAAGAATTCAATGTGTATTAGTAACATGAATTTTAAGACGTGACCCCTAACCTCTCTTGCATTGGAATTCCATATTGCAAGGTTGTGGGCTGGTGGGTCTGGTGGATCTGGGGCTGGAAGAAATGAAGTGTCTGTTCAACAAAGACCCTGATGGCAGGTGCCTGATGGATCATTGATGGATGGATGTCGGTTGAGTAAAATTGTAGAGTCGAACACTTCAAGTTTGTAGTTAAGGAGGGACCGGAATAAAACTTGAGCAACAGTTAGAACGTCTTGGGTGGAAATTAAAAGCAGTCTGGAGCCAATTCCTCCAGCCAGCTCGAGTGCAGTCCTGTCTAGGTGAGTCTGCCCAGCGGTGTGCGAGCGTTCTCCCTGCACAGAGGCCGGCCAGATTTGCGTCCATCTCAGAAAGAGAAAGCTGCGGATTTAAAGGTCTGGGATCCGTGCCGGCGACGCTCTCCTCCGGGCTTCTCTCCTTGCTCCGCCTTTGCCTCTCTCCCAAATATCTCCTCGCCCTGGGCTGAAGGGATTCCCACCCCCAGCTGCCAGCTCCGAGCCCCGCGGAGCAGCGGACTCCTCCCCTGGAAACTCCTCCGGGGCTGGGGAAGGCTTTGGCGCATGCTCCGTACCTAGGGCAGGTTTTTGCTGCGGGTAGCAGGGCTCCTGTCACACCGGCTGGCGGGTTGTGGCGGTGCCAGCCACTGTGTGCGAGTGTGCCTGCGTGCCCGCGCCTGGGCGGACCGACCCGGAGCAGCAGTGCGACTCTTCCCTGGGAGGCGGCTCCGCACAGGCGCCTCGTCCGCAGCCGCCGCGGGGGCTCCTCTGCAAACTTGCAGGCGGGCGCCGTCTGCCCTCGCGGCTCCCGCGCCCGGCGACCGGAGGGCAAAGGCGCCGGGTGCGCGTTCCGGGCGCGGTGCCAGCGGCCGCCCGACGCGGCTGGGCCGGGCCGCGCCTTCGCCCTTGGCCCGCGCCCTGGCGAGCCTCATGCAGCCCCCGCGCTCGCGGCCGCAGCCGCCCGGCTGCCCCGGGCAGGTGCAGCAGGACCCGAGGCGCGCTCCCCAGCGCCTGAGCGCCTGAGCGCAGGCGGCGGGATGCCCCGCGTGGCCTGAGAGCGCGCGCCGCGCCTGGGCGGGAGCGGGGAGCCGGCCAAGCCGGGCGTCCCCGGGAGCGCAGGGCGCCCCACGCCGCAGCCGGAGCCCAGCGCGCCGGCTCCCGCCTCCCCGCTCGTCTCGCAGGCCCCGGCGCTGCCAGCCCGGGAGTGCCGGAGCGCCGCGGGGCCGCTAGCCAGCCGCACGCCTCGGCGTCAGGGGCATGGAGGAGCGGCGGGCTCGGAGCCGCGCCCCGGAGTCCCCGAAACTTCCGAGCCGGCGCCAGTCCGCGCCGCTGCCGCCGCCGCTTCGCCTGCCGGCCTGAGAGCGGGACCATGGATGAAAGGTTCAACAAGTGGCTGCTGACGCCCGTGCTCACTCTCCTCTTCGTGGTCATCATGTACCAGTACGTGTCCCCCTCCTGCACCAGCTCCTGCGCCAACTTCGGGGAGCAGCCCCGCGCGGGGGAGGCCGGCCAGCCGGCCGCCCCGAGTCCCGCCCGCCGGGCACAGGCGCCGCCCGAGGAGTGGGAGCGGCGGCCCCAGTTGCCCCCGCCACCCCGGGGGCCGCCCGAGGGGCCTCGGGGGGCCGTGGCGCCAGAGGACGAGGACGAGGAGCTCGGGGAGCCGGAGGAGGAAGAAGAGGAGGAGGAAGAGGAGCCCGACCCTGAGGCCCCCGAGAACGGGTCCCTGCCCCGGTTCGTGCCGCGCTTTAACTTCACCCTGAAGGACCTGACCCGCTTCGTGGATTTCAATATCAAAGGGCGCGACGTGATCGTGTTCCTGCACATCCAGAAGACCGGGGGCACCACGTTCGGCCGGCACCTGGTGAAGAACATCCGGCTGGAGCAGCCGTGTAGCTGCAAAGCGGGCCAGAAGAAGTGCACCTGCCACCGGCCGGGCAAGAAGGAGACGTGGCTTTTCTCCCGCTTCTCCACCGGCTGGAGCTGCGGGCTGCACGCCGACTGGACGGAGCTCACCAACTGCGTGCCGGCCATCATGGAGAAGAAGGACTGTCCCCGCAACCACAGCCACACCAGGTAGTGTCTCCGGCCCCCTCTGGCTTCCCGTCACCTCCCCGCCCCTCTCCCCTGGGTCCCGACCCTGGGCGGCTCTGCGCAACCTGAGCGTGTTGGTGGTTTCCCTAGCGTCTTTCAGCGGTTGGGGCAGGGGCTTTCGGAGTGGGGTCGGAAACCTCTGGATGGTGACCCTGGTCTTGAATTCATTCCGTCCCTCCTCCCTCCCCTCCCTTCTTCCCGCCGCTTCCCGATATCCCCTTTCACCTTCAAAGACGTCCCGACTAGTAGTAGTGTGTGTTCTTCCTCGTGCCTGGGGCTGCGTGGCCTCCCTCCCACCGTGCAATGGAGAGGAGGCCTGGGTTAGACTCGCGAGGTCGGATCTTGTACCTAAATTGTGTGAGTGGAAACCCAGACCCCGTAAAAGGCAGGAGGAACTGGGCATAGAGAGGCAGGACGGGCGTTTTCCAGGCACACTGAAGCCAGAGACGAGTCTAATCCCTCTTTAAGAGGCTCTAGGGTGGCTTCTCGTCCGCTCAGGAAGCAATCCTCTTGGTGTGTCTTTGAAGACACACTTTCAAATTACTGCTGTACCTCGATAACCCTAATTCTGGAGATGGTCTTTGTTGCTGGGCAATGCCAGGATTTAGACTCATGCTGTTCTCAGCAAGATTTCCACTCTCCACCAGACCAATCAATCAGCCCATTCCAGAGGTACTTGTTAAATACCTACTGTGTGCCTAGCAACGTGCTACGTGGACACAAAGATAAAATAAGTAATATCCCTTTCAGGATAGGCCCCCCCCCCCCACTTTTAAATAGTAATACTGCTGAAAATTAAGAAAGTTTGAAATCTTAATAGCCAACGAAACTGCTTACATTATTAATATCCTTTTCTCCCCTTCCACTTTTAAATAGTAATACTGCTGAGAATTAGGAAAGTTTGAAATCTTAATAGACAATGAAACTGCTTACATTATTAACATCCTTTGAGAGAGGCACGGGCTTAAGAATTTGGTTGAATGTTCTTTCTGCCCACTGCAATTTGAAGATTAATCTGACATGCTTGCTCAAGGGACTAAAATATTAAAAGCTTGGAACACCAGTTTATTGAAGTTTTTATCTCAGAGGTTTCAAACAATTTGGTGTAAGGAAATAGGAATTTAAAAACTCAAGCTCAATATGTTGGTATCAGATAGCTTTTGCATTTGACATTATGGAAACACTTCATTTACTGGAAACTACCCAGATCCTGAAATTCACCACCACTGAAGCATCTAATTCTACTTCATTTCTCCAAGAATGAGCAAAATTTCATTATGGGATTTTTTACTCTGGCAGTTTTTCAAATACTTTCTCTCCTCCCTGCTCCTTTCCCTGTTTAATGGAAATTGGTTAGAATAGGAAACTGGTTGGACATGGAATGAAGGCATTAAGCTCCTTCCTTAGCATATTTTAAGGACCTTTTACTTTTAAAAATTTCCAATCCTGCCCCTCTGTTTTAGCTTAAAACAGTTTTTCAATTAATTATTACTTTCAGACTTCCTAACAGACGGGACTATTATTTCAGTGAGAGACAATCTTTGCTGCATTTTACCCCAAATTGTACCCTTCGTATTTCAACTTTTAGGTATTAATTACTGACTGACCCCAAGGAGTTTGCTACTCTGATTCCCAGCTTCCATTTCAGTAAAACTAGAGACTTTGGTTATCACAGAGAAACATCGAATGACTCCACTGTAGGGATGGGCATTTTATTCTACCAATATATATAAAAATCTCAGTAGGTAGATGAAGAGTTTTGGAGAAACTAGAGATTATGGAACCGGAAAATAATTAGATTTTTGCTTAGTGATGAAATGCTGCTTCTGCTATAGACCCTACATGGATTAAGCAGTAAGGTCTCACTCCTATAGGAAATACTCATATCTCTCTACTCTGTGATGTAGGAAAATTCCACCTTGGCTATCTGAACATATGGTCTCTATAGCACAGTCAAATGCTTTTCTCTGTTTAGTGATGGGCCATGAACATTTATTTCTCTCTGAATCACCAGTTATCAGATAATCACCCTTCACTGGGTTGCTTTTTTAAAAAATTTTTTAATTAAAATTATATATAATATATATATTATATGTACAATATATATATTATATAATGTGGTTGGTTACCACATTATAATTCCTTTTCCTTTTCTTCTTCACCTTATCTCCCCCTTCTTGGTATCCTAAATTACTTCTTTGGCTCTAGATGTTGTAGGAAGGAATTGTGGGTTATGTGACGCACCCTGCATCGAAAGTTATAGGGAAAAAGTTGAAGGAATGTCCAGTAGCATCTTCCTCACAGAGAAGATTGAATTAGTGGTCTGTCATTGGAATGCCTGTGTACAGCATTCTACAGTCAACCAGATTAGCCTGGATAATGGAGGGTACATTTCCACAATGCAAAATGGCAGATAATCTATTGCTACATAATGGGAACAAGGTTCTTCAAATAGGGCTGACTCTAAGCAAAATGGAGAAGTAGATCATGTTGATTTTAGTTCCCTAGTCTCTTTGCTTTGGGTCCCCTTGAGGGTCCCCCTCCCCATTTCTCACAGGGATTAATGCCTTTTTAAGTCATGTAATGAGCAAGAGCAAGGATTCTGGATTCAGATGGCTATGGCTCTTGTGTGTAACCGAGAGTGGCCCTTACTAGCTGTGTAACCAGGAGTATCTACTCCTTCTGAACCTCAGATTCTTTATCTTTAAAGCCTACGTAGTATTTCTCTTACAGAGGTGTTGTGAGAACTGAATGAACAAAGGTGAGCAAAATGCTTAGCGCAGTTGTCTACGTATAGCGTAACGTGCTGGTATGCAGTACTTAGATGCAGACATGTAATAATAGTTAACATTAGTTGTTAATCGTAATAATACTTTTCCTGAGTCAAGGCCTTCTTTCATGAAAGGATCTGAGGTCATTTCCTTAGAACAGCTCACTGTAAGTGGGTCACCTGATTGTACAGAGATGCTATTTTCTGATTACTTGTATTGAGACAGAAACCAAACTTCAGGAATAAATGGAAAATTATGGACATTTGAGCATCAGTCAATGCAGGGGACATGACAAGAAACAGGGACACAATATAATTGGGTATATATTCTGTTGGTGATGAAACAAACAAGCAAACAAAACCCAACCTGTCTGGAACGGGGTGAGCAAGTGGGAATATCAAGGACCAAAGGCAGAAGTGGGAAGCCGACTCTGAAAGGAGATGCACGGTTTCAAGGAAGGCGCCATCATAGGGACGGTATGGACCCAGACAGGGACAAGGCTCTGGGGCTGGCAGTTTGGAACCAGCACAGAGGCCGTTTGTGACCACAGAGATTAGATTGGAAGGTGGCACATATGAATGACCTCTTCAATCCTCTCACTGCTGATTTCTTCTCCTTATTTTCCTTTTGCTTCCCCCCCGCAACCATCTTTTTGGTAGGTTATTCTTTCTTGTTATTCTTGTGCTGCCTTTTTTATTCCTGCAATTCCTTCTTCGATCTGCATGATCAAGTCTTTAGAAGACTATGCCTTACGATTGTTGAGTATGGAAAGGATCACAGCATTTCACGGCTAAAAAAGACTGAAGGGGTGATCATGCCCTATAATACATGTGGCGAATGGGCAATTTAATTCTAAGGAGGTGAAGTGATTTATCTAAGGTTTCTTTAGGGAACTTGAATCTTCATTCTAATAAGTTATGGTTGATGTTTTGCCTGTTATTTTCTTCTGTTTGCTGTGGAAAATAAAGTGGAGAGTGTTTTTAAACACTTATTATGTGCCAGGTGCTGTGATAGTTCTGGCAATATACTTTTGAATAGTGTCAATCCTATGGAGCTTAGGCTATTAGGAAAGAAAGACCTTGATCTTCTTTGGTAGGTGAGTAGGACCCTCATTCTTAAATAATGGTAGAAAGAGATTCTTTTTTTTTTCTTTCTTTTTTTTTAAGATTTATTTATTTTAGAGAGTGAGAAAGAGAGAGTGAGAGCGTGTCTGTGGGGAGGGGCAGAAGGAGAGAATTTCTAGTACACTCCAAGCTGAATGTGGAGCCCCAGGCAGGGCTCGATCCCATGACCCATGAGATCATGACCTGAGCCAAAACCAAGAGTTGGCCACTTAACCAACTAAGCCACCCAGGTGCCGGGTTGCTGGAAGGAGGTTCCATTCATACCTCTTGTAGGGTGGGGTAGTGATTTTTCCCTTTTATGACCTGCTTTCTGTTTGTTCTTTTAGACTAGTTGGAATCTTATGAATATTGTAGTAGGTAGGGCCTTCTGTATTACAAATGATACAAAATTAACTCAACTCAGCCAAGGGGGAATTATTGGCTTCATAACCAGACCATAGGAGACACAGGAGTAGAATTGGTTCTAAGAATGGCTGGAACTGGAGGTCTGGGGTCTTTCTCCCTATACTCCTTTGGATATTGAACTCCTCAGATTGGCTAATTCCATGAATCGGGTAAATGGCTGTCATATCTAACAGCTCCACAGGCCAAGGGAATAGCAAGCTTCCTCCATGTTCCAATTTAAAATCCTGGGGAATGACTGATTAGTCCAGCTGGGAACTTGTGACTATCCTTTCTGTCAGTCCATGTGGGTAGGGCGAGGAGGTTTTCAGACCCATCTGGTATCACAGTACCATAGTGGGACTGGGGTGTGTGTGTGTGTATGTGTGTGATGATAAGAAGGGGACCTCACACAGATACAGCTCCCACAAAGACCATGGGGTTCTGGATAGTCTTTCCAATTGTGTCAATTACAGGTGTAAGTGAACAAAAAAGAAACAAACTTTTAGATCTCCCTTTTGTGTTCTTGTATGTAGGAACATTTTTAAGTCAAGCTATAGCCTCAGTTTACTTGAAACAGCTGGAAACCATGTCATATGAGGAATAATTTGAAGGAACTGGAAGTACTTATATGGAGATGGAAAAATTAAGGAGAGATGCAAAAATTGCCTTCTAATAGTCAGAGGAGGAAGGTGTGGAAAATGGAGGAAGCTTTCTCTGTATTTCTCCAAAGGATAGAACTAGGATAGGTGGGATCTATATCAAGATCTATAATCTTGATATAGATTGGGAGGATAAGGTTTCAGAACCTTCTTAGAACTTGTAGCTGTCTAGGATGCCCGAGTGGCTCCTCCAGCTAAGTGTCTCCCTTTGGCTTAGGTCATGATCCCAGGGTCCTGGGATTGAGCCCTACGTTGACTCCTTGTTCAGTGGAGAGTCTGCTTGTCCCTCTGTCCCTCCCCCTACTCGTGTTCTCTCTTTATCTCAAATAAATATATAAAATATTTTTATAAAGTTTTTTTTTTTTTGAAGATTTTACTTATATATTTGAGAGAAAGCAAAAGTGAGAGAGATCACAGAGGGAGAGGGAGAGGGAGAAGCAGACTCCCGGGTGAGTGGAGAGCCCGAAGCGGGGCTTAATCCCAGGACCATGGGGTCAGGACCTGAGCTGAAGGCAGATGCTTAACCCACTGAGCCACCCAAACACTCCAAAACAAATAACATCTTTAAAAACATTTGTAGCTGTCTAAAATGAGAATGAACTCTTTTGTGAGGTGGCCTACTCCTTAGAAGTGAAAACTTCAAATATGGCTGATCAACTGCTGGTATTGTGAAAGCAGTTCCTCCCCAGGAAGGGCTGAGCTTGTATGGCCTTCTATTTTAAGGTTCTGTGTTCTAATCTAAGCTGAATTCAGGGTATCTTTTTTTGCCTCTTCCCTGCCCCATGCAGAGAAAACAAAACAAGAGGAAAAAAACCCAGAAAGGATTACAAATGACCTACTCATTTCTCAGACATTTGTAGATCTTTCTACCAAGCAAGCTTTTGGTAGAACACGGTCTGATGGTGTAGATGGTTGTATTCATTCAGGACTAAAAGCAACGGATAGGTCCGTGTATAAAAGGCAAGATGAGGGGCTCCCGGGTGGCTCAGTGGGTTAAAGCCTCTGCCTTCGGCTCAGGTCATGATCCCAGGGTCCTGGGATCGAGCCCCCGCATTGGGCTCTCTGCTCCCCGGGGAGCCTGCTTCCTCCTCTCTTTCTGTCTCTCTGCCTACTTGTGATCTCTGTCTGTTAAGTAAATAAATAACATCTTAAAAAAAAATCTTAAAAAAAAATTAAAAAAGGGCAAGATGAGAAAATATAACGTAACTTACCACCAAAAGCCATCACCGCTTTGAAACATCATCTGGGTACTGCTTTTTTCTGTGGACAGCAGGCTTAAACGCATAAGGAGGCTGCAGAGCTGTTTCAGGCTGTCTAGAATATTATGGCCCATACTGCTTTCTAAAGCATAATCTTTTTGATGTCTCTTCTTTTTTTTTTTTTTTTTTTTTAAATTTATTTATTTGACAGAGAGAGATCACAAGTAGACACAGAGGCAGGCAGAGAGAGAGAGAGAGAGAAGCAGGCTTCCCGCCGAGCAGAGAGCCCGATGTGGGACTTGATCCCAGGACCCCGAGACCATGACCTGAGCCGAAGGCAGCGGCTTAACCCACTGAGCCACCCAGGCGCCCTTGATGTCTCTTCTAATTAGAAATGTTGAACTGCGGAGAAGGTTAATTTTCACCATCAGGCTTGTGTGCTGTGTGAAACTAAGGAGATAAGAGATTGTTCTCTCTAAATGCCATATTCACTTATATGTTCATTATAGAGTCTCTGGAAGTGTCGCTTCTGGTCCAAATCGCCAATATTTGCTATAAGTCAGAAGGAGGTTGAATTAAATCCATTCCTTTTTTTTTTTTTTTTTTGAGTTGTAAAGATAAAACTGGAACCAGTAAATTGTGATTGATCATTTATTTTTCTGCCTTTTTCTTGCTGGTTACCTTGGGATGTTGACAAGGTTTGATTTTTTAGAGAAATACAAATGCTCATGTAATAACCAGAAACTAGGTAAAATTTAGCCTCTAACAATGTGGATTGGCTTAATCTTAGACTCTTACATTATTATTCCCCAAAGCTAATTATTATCATCTCATTTTTACTAAGGACAATCAGAAGCTTATGGCATTTGAAAGTTACTTACGCTTGATAATGAATTAAACAGGTTTAATTGAGACTGCCAAATTTTAATGTGATTTTAAGACTCATGAAATACATTATTGGGCCAAGAAATAGGTTTAGTATGAAAACAATTAAATGGGGAACTCAAATTAATCTTTTCTGGTAATCAATTATCTTGTTTTTTAGTTTGTTTAATTATGGGTATCATATATAAATTCTCTGATTTTAATTGGCTAATATAACTTTATTTTAATTATAGCTAATCATTTATGTGTTGGGAAGTATACTGGACAGTAAACTTGGATGGTATTATTTGTTTATATCTCTTCTAGCACATACAGTTGCTCAGTAAAACCCATGTAAAGTTCCCAAGCACAGAGACTGACCTATAAAAAATGCTTGACACATGTCAGCTAACAATTTATCATATATTCTAGATTACCTTGTAAAAATATCAGCATAACTTAACCAGATTGTGGTTCTTTATGGAATGATCCAATGTTTTATGTCATGACTCTCTTATTTCAGGTGAAAATTCAAATTATTAGTAATTGCCTTTCATAATTAGCAAGATGTCAACTGCCCTGATTCTCTAGAGGAGTAGTAAAAGTCAGGACAGAGGCCAGGAGTTATTAGACCATTCTAGAAGGTTTCTCCTATGAGACAGCATGCTACAAGTCAGGCATTCCTTTGGGAACAAGGTTAATCTCATTCATTCTCATTTTAGGGGAAAAAAAAATCAGCCTAACCAGAGAGCATGGCTCCTTGATATAGATTGGGAGGCTGAGAAAAATCTAAACAACATGGCTTGGATTACTACTAGCTGAAGTCAGATGGTTGAGGTGGTTGTGGCTGGAAATTGTGATATTGAAGAGCATTGGAGAGACCCCGAATTAGGAAAAAAGCTCTCAAGGGAAATTGGAAGAAATCAATGACAAATATATCAGCCACTGAAAATCACTGGAAATTATGCTGATGCCCAGTTTGTGAGTGTCATTTGGCTGACGTTCAGCAGCATGGGCTGTGACGTCAAATGAGCTGGATTTTTTGTTTAAACTTAGAATAGATGTCTTTTTTTTAAATTAAATTCAAGTTAGTTAACATATAGCGTAGTATGACTTTCAGAAGTAGACTTCCGTGATTTATCGCTTACAGACAACACCCAGTGCTCATCCCAAGTGCCCTCTTTACTGCCCATCCTCCATCTGGCCCATCCCCCCACCTGGCCCATCCCCCCACCCATCTCCCTGGCTCAAGCTCTTACTCCCATGTAACCCTGAAGAAGTCAGTTACCTGTTCTGTACTTTGATTTCCTTCTCTGGGAAATGGGAGGAATAGTGGTATTAACGCCTGGGAGGGCTAAGAATGCATAGAGCCTGACCTGTGTGAGTGTTAGCCATTATTCTGTTCTCACGGGGCTTGTCTTACACATCTATGCTGTTATGTGTAAAAATAAAACGACAAGAGGCAACCTGTACCATGCTTTTTGAAGCTGGAACTTCTTATCCCAAGTGATGCAAAAGAGAAGCCATAAATGGTAAAAGTGAATGTTAATTCGTAAGTCACCGTGGACACTCAGTGGGCACTTAATGAATGCTGTTGACTGGAAACTTTCTTTCTTTCTCTGGCATATCATGTTATTTTTTTATGGGAAATTAATGAAACAGCAGCAGAAATCTTTAAAACACACACAATTAAATTCATAAATGGAGCAATCCTGCAGTGAAATTGAATTAGTTGCCTGTGGGCACATAAATATTTGCAGTGCGTTGCAATTATTAATATCTTACCATGCTTTTCTTGGTAAGTACTGTGCCATTTGTTGTCACAACCTTGCATTTAACACCGTGTGTTCACGGTTACTCCTGTATTCTAGTTTCTTAATAGACATAAGAGGGTAGAAATGATAACCTCCTTGCAGTCCTCCAGAGTTTTGTTAGCTTTTTTTTTTTTTAAGATTTTATTTATTTATTTGACAGAAATCACAAGTAGGCAGAGAGGCAGGCAGAGAGAGAGGGGGAAGCAGGCTTTCCGCCAAGCAGAGAGCCCGATGCAGGGCTCGATCCGAGGACCCCAGGATCACGACCCGAGCTGAAGGCAGAGGCTTCAACCCACTGAGCCACCTAGGCACCCCTTCTGTTAGCTTTTGTAGAGTATTTCTTATGAAGGAATCAAGGTGACAATAAACCTGGATGATAGCTTCCATATTTTGTGGACTCTGATTATGAACTTGTAGAATTTTATAGGTTTGCTTACAAAGTGAAAACATAGACCTAGAGAGAAGGGTGCATGTGATTTTAAGCATACCTAGGTGGTGACTTGACCTGGGTGTGCAAGCCTGAAGGAAAGATCTCTCAAGGACTGTAAAAAACAAGGGGATGTGCCCTGGGAAGAAAGACCAGCCACTGATCACGCAGAGTGTAAATTAGCAGGATGCTGCTGAGGAGGGAGAGAAGAAGGACAAAAGTAGTCAAGGTGAAGAATGAAATCCTTAAAACCTGAAATCCGAATGAATATTGAAAGTGAAGGTCAGCACTTTATCTCGCAAGCACTGGTTTGTCTCATTAGCGCATTCATGGGGAGTCATCGGCTATTTGGGCGGCTGTCAGCCTTGGAGGGCCGGTGTGCTTGAATGCTGCTGGGGTTCTTTTATTTGCTTACACGTTCTTCTTCTGTGTCCCCGGGAGCTGTGTTAGTCAGCGGCCTGGCAGCAAACAGGCACTCTCTGGGATGGTGAAGGAGCTATTACAGATCTGTGGACTGGTTAAGGGCCCACACTGGACCTGGGGTTCCTTAACGGAGGGAAACTGTTACCTTCTCTGAGCCTGTTGTCAGCATCCCTTGTCTGCTGGGGCCTGGCCTAAGTGACAGCCTCAAAGGTAGGAAGGGCTGCCTCATAGGAACTGTGGGTAGAGAACAGCCGAGCGCCCCCCTCTTCCCACCCCCCTCACCCCCCAAATATGGAGTTGAGGCAGAGAGGTGGGATGGGGAGGAAATCTCTTGACCAATCTCTTGATCACTTTCTCCTTCCATTGTCTTCCACTGGCTGGAACCGTCTAGCTAAACAGCTAGAGAGCCGCATGATCCAACGCATGTGTTTCCGGAGGCAGAGCAAGGCAGAGAATGGATTTGGGTTTGGAGTGGGTGAGTGGGATAAAAATGGAGAATAACTTGCACTGTGCCTTTAAATAGCTTGAAATTTCTTCTAATCCATCTTATGAATGTCCCACTCAGTTCAATAAACAAGACCAAGTAGAAATATCTTTCAGTACCTGAACCACATGCTTTCTGTATGGACCATTAATCTCCACCTAAAGAATGGTGAGGGCAGCAAAGGACATTCAGAGGAGCAGTCACCATAGGCAAGGGACTTTTCACCGAATAGTAGGAATGATGCTAAGTTTGGGTTTGTCCCCGTTGTACCCCCAGAACTGGCCGGTAATGGTGACACGTCTGGGCAGTTATATCTGCATGATAACATATAGTGGACAACCCACGGTTTATATTATATCTGCATGTGATATTTTATTTTATTTTATTTTTAAAGATTTTATTTGTTTATTTGACAGAGCGAGAGAGCACAAGCAGGCAGAACAGCAGAGGGAGAGAGAGAAGCAGGCTCCCTACTGAGCAGAGAGCCCTATGCCGGGCTTGATCCCAGGATCCTGAGATCATGACCTGAGCCGAAGATGGTCGCCTAACCGACTGAGCCACCGGCCCCCCATGCATGCAGTATTTTATAGCTTTGAAGTCCTACAGCAGTATTAGTTAAGACAGGACAAAAATGTTAACAAAACTGGCTGCAGTTTACAAAAGCATGCTGGTGAGATGAGCTGCTTCCTGTTGCTTAGGTTTTCTTCTAAGAATATAAAGAATGTTAAAAGTAGTATGAAGGTGGCTTTCAGTCTCTGAAGGTAAAAGGTGAGGAAAGGAGAAAAATTGTACTTGAATTTTAAATTTTAATTTGAAACTATTTTAATGTTTTTGGTTTTATTTTTAAGACTTTTGAAACACTATTTCCATATTTGTCTTGGGGGAGATATGATATGCTTGGTATTATGCATAGGTGCCTCTCCACAAAACAGGCACGTGGAAACTCCTAGCATTAGATACTGAGAAACAGTGGAAGTTGATATCTGAGAAAATTCAAGTAAGTACCATCAAGTCACTGCTCTAATTCCAAGAGTCAAAATGTCATGAGTCAAACACTATTCAGTGTATGCATTTGTAGGTGACAAAAATGATATTCAGCCCAGTATCTGTTCTGAGGACATTTTTTGAGCTTGGTCCATATGTGTTAAGTTCATTTCTTTTTTTTTAATTTTTAATTTTTTAAAAAGATTTTGTTTATTTATTTTGAGAGAGAGAGAAAAAGTGTGAGTGCATGGGTGGGATGAAGGGCAGAGGAAGAGGGAGATGCAGATTCCCTGTTGAGCTTGGTGCCCGTGATCGGGCTTGATGTGGGGCTTGATCCCATGACACTGAGGTCCTGACCCTGAGATCATGACCTGAGCAGAAGTCAGACGCTTAACTGATTGAGCCACTTAGGCATCCCTTCCCAAGTTCATTTCTTCCATCCCTAAGAGGGAATTTTGCGTTGCTGGGAACAGCATCATCCATGAAAAAATTACCCACCTCTATCCTCTTTTTCCACAGCTCCCCCTACCACCCAACACTCTTTTTTTTTGTTCTCTGGGACCCTGTCATGTGATCTTAAATCATCTTCAGGCCCTCGAGTTGGATGAAAGTTACTTGCATGATAAAATTGCCTTAGGAATTGCATCCTGCTGGCTGTGGAAGGTATTAGCTCTAAGGAGCCTACACTCCATTCAACTGAATTTAAGTCCAGTTGACTCGAAGATTCCAGGAGAGGTGTTAGAGAAGTTTTTCTTTCCCGCATAGCTTTATCGAGTTTGTCATTCTGCCTTCCAAACACTCGATGAAAGAGGTGAATTAATGGGTAGTTCTATTTCTAATGTTTCTATTAAGAAGCAGTTCTATCAATACTTCTCTTGATAAATAAATATCAAAAGTATTGTGCATAAAAACGCCAGGCAACATGAAGGAACTCAGGTACATTGGAGCTGTCAAATTTATTATCTGATGTGTATTTAATCTAAAAATATTTGTCAGCTCTCATGGCCCATGCTTTGTCTTTTAAATTCAGACTTAAGCCTACAGCACCACCGCAGATAAATTTCTTTGCTTTGAAAGTTTTATTCTCCAAGTTCCCTATGTGTGCTATAAAGAATAATTAATGTAATGAAAAAATCAATATTGTGTATAAATTATTTAGGCTTTACTATCACTGTAATTTTCTCTTGAACAACTATCGATTGGCGACAATTCATTTGTTAATTTCTTTCTAATAAGATATTCATTGTATTAGGTGTATAGTGGTGCTGTCCCTGCACCTTCAAAAATAAGTCATGAATTACTAATAATATATGCAGCAAGTTAACCTACTAGTGAGTGCCATGAGGTGGCAAACAGGCGGAGGGGTTGTCATTTGAAATGTGCAAAGCCTACATAGTCAGACAACCGCTAATGACTGGATGAGTAGACTCTTGCAGGATATTAATTTGTACTTTAAAATTTTGTGTGAATGTATTTTTCCAGGTATAAGAAGGCCTTCGCACTGGCAGATTCTGCCCCAGTAGCATTTTCTAGATCTAATAAAATAAACAGGCAAAGAACCTATGTTCTGAAACCCAACTGGGGGTTCAAATCCCGAGTATTGTTTACTATTATGTGACGTGGCATGAACTGTGTAGGTTCTCTAGACCTCATTTTTTTTTTTTTTTTTTTTTTTTTTGATTCGCAAAACAGGGATAAAAACTTTCCTGTTTAGGGTTAGTATTGGTTTTGAGACCTTGGGAGCTTGCTTTCTGGGTGAAATCTGAAAACACCCATGTACATGGAGGGCAAAGAAAGACTGAAGGAAGAGATAGCTGCTCCAGACTGGTAGGTGGGAGGTTGGATAAGCAAGGGAATTTACCTATGAAGCTTGTCTTGGGAACTCTGTGCACCTGCCTGCCAGATTCTCATATAGAGACCTTAACTGAATTCAGTCCAAGCAGTCTCAACACACTTCCTATCTCAAGGCTGTGTCCTCCAGACAGCTCCTAGCATGGGGATATAGGCAGAAAGTGTATTCCAGGGCAGGGAGGCAGCGGAGAGATCCTCTGATAGCCTGGGCCCAGCTTGTGCCTGGTCAACCAGTGGTCATGTCCATTAGAAGACTTCCTCCAACAGTCAGCAATGGTGACCATATGAGTTAATGTACACACACATTTATAGGTGTGTGTATTTCTTTTTTTTTTTTAAGATTTTATTTATTTATTTGACAGAGATCACAAGTAGGCAGAGAGGCAGGCAGAGAGAGAGGAGGAAGCAGGCTCCCTGCTGAGCAGAGAGCCTGATGCGGGGCTCGATCCCAGGACCCTGGGATCACGACCTGAGACCTGAGCTGAAGGCAGAGGCTTTAACCCACTGAGCCACCCAGGCGCCCCGTGTGTTTCTTTTTTAAGTTAATTTTTAAATCCACAGTTCTTTTGTTTTGGGTGGGGGATGAGGAATAATTTTCCTAACTATCTGTAACAGTACTCTGAATGCATTGGTTATTAAATGCTGCTTTGACAGGTGTCCACTGAATTTCTTCAGAGGAGTAAGAAAAATCTGAGACCTTGTGGAAACCCAAAGAGATTAGAGTCCAAGAAATCAAACTGCCAAAATTCATGGCAGAGAGAACTTTTGTGTCAGCTTATTTGGACCGGGGAGGCATCTAGATTTGTGATTAAGTGACCAGTTTGAATCTAAGCTTTTTCATGGACTTATTTACTTATCTTTTGTGTGGCTTACCTGTGAACATGTAATTTTTCTGAAGATAGTCACTATTTTGTTTCCTTCTGCATCCTCACTGCCTCTAATAGTGCCTTGTCATAATGGCTATCAAGTAAATGTTGGCTGAATAAATGAAAGAATGAAAGAAAACAAGCACAAATAAATTTACTAATTTATTGGACAATTCGGATAAGAATATGTGTCTTGTCTTCCTTTTTGGAATTGTTGGAGGTTAAGGAAATGCCAGTGAAAGCACTTTGTAAACTATAAAGTACTATACAGATTTAAATTTACATTGGCGGTGAGAAGCCTTTTGATACAGAATGGAAAAGGAAGGAAAGTTGGATTTTAGAAATGCAATGAATATATAATTCAGGTTCTACAAGAGAGTTTCAAGAATCAGGAATGACAAAGATGCATTTGGAAAATATGCAAAATACACTTCGGCTCAACAACTTGTTCGAGTAATGAGCATTTTCCTTTAAAACAGGACATAATATATCATAAAAAGCTTTCAAAATGCTTAAGTTTTTCCCCTTAGACCATCAGGAAAACTTTTTTTTTTTTTTAATTCCCAAGGATTTGGCACAGATCAAGATTTTTTTTTTTAAGCCAGTGCTTCAACCCCTTTGAGGAAGCTCTCCTAAAATTGGTATTTTTAATTTTGTATTCATGACTTTATCATTATTTTCATATGACAGCTATAAATTATGGCTTTTGGTTAATATGTCCTGAAAGCGAGCTGAGAATGTAACTCATTTTCATTTAAGCTGATTTAGCATGTGATAATCCACTGAGCTGTTCTCTACATGCTTTCGGAGCTAATTACAGAGAGAGCAAAAAATTACCTTAGAAGAGAAAATAAAATCTAAAATTAAGAGTGTGCGTTATAATAAAGATCTATCAGCGTAAGAACTTGGCCTAGTAATGAGCTGGGTTTCATATGTGAGGCATGCCTGATCACTTCTGGGAGCGTGTACACAGCCTGGGTGTGTACACAAAGCACACACAAAGCGCCTGAGCTGGGCTGGAGTCTTGGAAGAAGTTTGGTAAACGGATGGAAAACGATGGTCACAGATGCAAGACTGGCAGTGGGCGGAGATTCACAAGATCATTTATTGAACTCCTTGTTAACAGAAACAGCCTGAGGCTTGGAGAAGTATCCCCATTTTATAGATGAAAAAATCTGAGTATGTTTATTAGGATCCTATCAGCTGCTTTTACTAAAAACTCCAATTCAAATTGGCTGACTAGTAAGACATTTAAAATCATGTAACAAGCCCAAAGAGAATTGGTTGATTCTGTCTTGAGAGCATTTTGGAAATCCAATAAAGCAAAGAAGCAAAGAACCAAAGTTTTGGAGCCCAGCTGTGGGGTTAAATCCTGACTCTACCTTGCACAGATTACAAAAATTTTTAAGGCCTCGGTTTCTCAATCTGTACAACAATGATAAAAACGTTCCTCCCTGGGATTAGTGTTGAGGATCATATGAGTTAATGCCCAACATAGAGTAAGGATTCATTAAAGGTAGCTACTGTTCTTTTATGGAGGACCCAGGTTTTTTTTTCATACTTTTTACCCTGTCTCCTTAAACTTGTTGACTTGGCCCCTAGGCTGCCTCCCTCCTATTTGTTGCAAGGAGGCTGCTGTAGTTCAAGCAGAATTTCCTGGCCAGAAGGACAATATTTAGAGCAGAAAGGGTCACGTTACCATCCCTAGGCCCATCAGTGGCAACAGGAATGGGACCTTCAGGATTTGTCCCTAAATATGGGGATAGAATAATCATCCCATGAATCACAAGTGGACAGAACAAAATCAAGGCTCTCCCAGCGAGGGAAAAGGGGGGATGGATTTTGGAGACCCTACCGTCCTGATTTAGAGAGACACATGGGATTAAATGATAAAACTAGACTTCAAATCCAGGCTTCATTTCTAAGTTCTGGGCTGCCAATTATTCTTAAAAAAAAAAAAAAAAGTTGCATTTCTACAATTAATCAAAGATTATTCATTGATTTTTTTCATTCATTTCTTTGTTGGTTTAGTGAACTTCAACATACATTTATTGAGTATCTACTACATATCAATTATATGCAGTGCACTTTGGGGGAAATCAGAGGGTGGAGAAATAGTAATTATTGTTGCCACATTTTAATTGCTTACTTTGCTTTAGGCTAAGAGCTTTATTATGTAAGTACTTGCATTAAGTAGGTACCGTTATCATCTTCATTGTACAGATGAGAAAATGAGGTTCAGGGATGTTCAGTGACTTGTCTATGGTTGCAGAATTAATCATTGGTGGAGCAGCAAGGTATTTTAATCCAGGTGTATCTGATTTCAGAACCATGTCTTTTTTTTTGAGCCAAGAGTAGGAAGGACTTCATTGTTATTTTTTTATTCAGGCATACCTAACATACAGTGTTGTATTAGTTTCAGGTGTGCAGTGTAATGATTCAGAAATTCTCTGTATTACTCCGTGCTCATCCTCCTGGCAGGACCACACCTTTTAATCTCTAGATTGTGCTGATGTCGCGTAGATATGACTGCTGTCCAGGCAGGTAGGAAGAATGCCAGCAGGAGCAAGGCAGACCCAAGGTAGAGCTAGGTGGGTTGTTATAATAACCATGTTTTCTAGTTTCTGTATTTCATGCTTTGACATCTGGGGCCTTACTGACCCTGGAGAGATTGCCCTTCCCAGAATTAGCTAATTCCTAGAGATAGAGTACAAGTCTGTGACTTTGTGCATGATTTTCTCATGCAAACCAAGGAATTCAGAGCCCATTTCCCCAACCAATTCCTTTACCAAGCTCTTCTACTCCAGGCCACTACCCACCCTGTGCTTACCACCTGAGGGCCAGGTACTGGACGATTTAGGACAGCCACTGTACCCTAGAGCCTGCAGCAGTTACTCCAACTAGCCAGTCCTAAACTGGCTGACCCTGCCTCCCTAGTTCTTGCCCTCAGAAGCCACAATAAAGGCTCTTGTCCAAGCTTTCCTCCTTGCTTCCTTGGCTCCTTGACAGCGGCGCTTTCCTGTGTGGTCAGCTGTGGCAGCTAGGGGTCTGTGAGTATACAAAACTCCTTCCTTCATGACAGTCATTTCTGTGTCTGCTTTTCTTACCATACATGATTAAAACAAGTTTCCAAGTATCTTCAACACAGCTATCAAGAAGGGAACAAAAACTTGGGCCAAGGAATCTAGTTAATCAAAAGCCTAAAAATGGTAAAAGTTGGTTCGGAAGCAGAGTAAACACCAGTGATCAGAGTACAAATGTAAGGTCAAGTTGGGACTGGGTCCTGGATTAGACTAACCAGTGCCCTCACATCCATAGTCAAGACTGTGTGTTGGTTGCAGAGCTTGGAGTGGGATCAGAGGTCCAAGTCAGATGGTTCTGAGCTACAGGAGGACATGGATGTAGGAGGGCAGGGGGAGGAAAGGGAAGGGCTGTAGAGCTCTGACACCAAATAATTCCTTATAAGTTGATTTTGGGGAAACATTGGTTGACAAGAGTGATGTGAATAATATTTAATTTATAAAAGTTTTCATTTTAATTCCAGTTAGTTAACATGAAGTATGATATTAGTTTCAGGTGCACAGTGTAGTGATTCAACAATTCCATGTGTCACCTAGTCCTCATCATGACAAGTGCCCTCCATAATCCCTGTCCCTATTTCACCCAACCCCCTACCCACCTCCCCTCTGATAACCATCAGTTTGTTCTCTAGAGCTAAGAGTCCGTTTCTTGGTTTGTCTCTCTCTTTTTTCCCTTTGCTTATTTTGTTTCTTAAATTGCACATATGAGTGAAATCATATGGTATTTGCTTTTCTCTGACTGACTTATTTCACTTAGTATTATACCCTCTAGCTCCATCAATGTCATTGCAAATGGCAAGATTTTACTTTTTATGGCTGCATAATGTTCCATCGTGAGTGTGTGTGTGTGTGTGTGTGTGTGTGTGTGTGTGTGTATGTGTATGTGTGTGGGCACCACATCTTCTTTACTCATTCATCTATCATTGGACACTTGGGCTGCTTCCATATCGTGGCTATTATAAATAATGCTGCTGTGAACATAGGAGTGCATGTTTCCCTTTGAATCAGTGCTTTTGTTGTTTAATTTTATTTTGAAGTGGTTTTATTTCTGTAGCTAGCTGGCTAGAGTGATTGATTGATTGATTGATGATTGTATGTAGCCCAGTACTGGGCCCTGTCCTGTGCAGGACAGAGACTGGGGAGAAGACCTGGTCCTGGCTCTCAAGGAGTGAAATCATAGTTTTATAAGGCATAGACAAAATGACCTGGAAATATTTACATCACAACATTTAAGTCAATTCATGGTATTGTATTCAGAATTTTATGTAAAATGTGTACAGACCAATGTGGGGCTTGAATTCATGACCCAGAGATCAAGACCTGAGCTGAGATCAAGAGTCAGATGCTCAACTGACTGAACCACACAGGCACCCCAATATATAAAGGTTCTAAAGGAGATGTGTTATAAGAAAGAATATGAATGTTTTCAGTAATAAAAGGGCACATAATAAAGGGTTTGAATTGGCTGAAGGGAAGGTGATGTTGGGATAGATGTAGGGTAGTTTATAGGGGGCTCTAAATATATACTGGACTGAAGAGATTATATTTTTATTCAATATCACATTTAGAATTACCTTGTTTTTTTTTTTAAGATTTTATTTTATTTATTTGTCAGAGAGAGAGATCACAAGTAGGCAGAGAGGCAGGCAGAGAGAGAGGGGGAAGCAGGCTCCCCGCTGAGCAGAGGGCCCGATGATGCAGGTCTTGATCCCAGGACCCTGAGATCATGACCTGTGCTGAAGGCAGAGGCTTAACCTACTGAGCCACCCAGGCGCCCCCTTAAGTTTTTTTTTAAGTGATTTTTTTAAGTGATCTGTACACCCAGTGTGGAGCTTGAACTCATGACCTTGAGATCAAGAATTGCATACTGTACCAACTGAGCCAGCCAGATGTCCCTAGAATTACCTTAAGTTCTTAAACAGTGATGGTTTTACAAATATGTCCACAAATTCTCTGATACTTATGACCAGGATAAACTTCAGTGACTTGATTCTAATGAACAGAATACAATCAAAGGGATGAGAGGCCACTTCAGATGTTAGGTCATAAAAGGACTATGGCTTCTGTATTGGTGTTCTCTCTGTCTCTCCGCAATGCCCCCTTCACTCCCTTCTCTCACATACCCCCTCTCATCTCTTGCTCTGGGTAAAGTTGTGTTCCGAGAACCCTATGGAGAGGCTTACATGGCAAGGAACTGAAGCCTCCTGCCCATAGCTGTGTGACTAAGCTTGGCAGGGGATCCACCAAGCCCCTGTCTAGTATTCAGAAACTATAGCATTGCAAGAGACCCCGAGCCATGTTTGAATGCTAACAGGAATGATAAAGCAAAGACGGGTGATTGTAGGAGCGATGTTTTTAAGACAATGACAGACGATCCAATCACAGAACATAAGATCTCATCTATCTTCTTCTCTTTTTAACAGAAATGAAGGCAGAGTATTTGAGTACAGATACAGGAGGGTTGGTGAACTGATAGTTGAAAGATGAGGTTATTCTAATCTGACTGCCTCTCTTTTCTCTATGAAGTACAAAGCAAGGTCATTAGCTGAGAGTGGGGCAGAGAGGAAGGAATGTTGGAAACTTGAGGAGAGCAGAGAAAGTGTAAATAATGAGCTCAGAAGTTGAGAAAACAAATTTCCTAGGAAGGAAGCTGTCTGGCAGTATTCAGTTCTTTTTTGAGACCTGCGATTATAAATGTGAAAACAGTCCATCAGCAACGTTCTGTGATTTTCTTCAGCAAATTAGGCTGTGCTGGTGGAAGCATGGGATAAGTGCAGGGGTATTTATCCAGGGTTGGCTAGAAGTGGAGGAGAACGAGAGTTATGTTTAGGAGGCATACATACTGCCAGATCTTGTAATCCAGGCTGGTTAGGAGATACTTGAAGTATTAGAGTGGTGGCAGGGTCAACGGAGTGTGTTAAGGTTGATAGCGTGGGTCTGTCTAGGGAACTGTGGGAGGGCAGGTGGATTGTGGTGGAAGCATGCTGGACTGTAGAAGACGATGGCCAGAGAACAGGGTGTGTGAGGTTGACATGCTGGAATGGGTGCTGTCCTTGCACAATCTCCGTGAATAAGGGCTGAGATGGGGTGAGAAGTGATCCCTGGAGTTAAGAAGGTCAAAGAATGGACAAGGACAAGGACAAGATGTTGGATGGATTATTCATGGGAATGTTGATGTCAAGAATGATGCTAAACGTGGAGTTGAAGAAGAAAATAAAGAGCCTGGCACTGGGGGTTGGGAAGTCAATGGTGATGGCACCGTGGGTTGGGGGTGACAAAGAATGACATCTACTCCAGAAGGCTGTGGGCATGTCATTCCTCAAGTCAGGCTTCTAAGCTCTGAGGAACCCAGAAAAAAAGGAACAAAGGAGAGAAGGGAGCAGAACTTAGAAATTAAATGAAAAAGAAGTAACAATAGAAGTTAAAGAAGGCAATAAAAGAACACAAATATCGCCCTGTAGAAAAGGGCAAAAGCTTTCAGTCCTTCAATATCCCATTAGGGGCATAGGGACTCCTGTGTAAGGAGGTCAGTGAGCAGCATTCGATGAAAGGTTAGGGAATATGACTTCTACTATCTTTATATTTCTCATTCAATCACAGTTATCAAGACATGGTTTTGTTCAACATTCTCTCTTTATGAAAGCAGTAATGGGAATAATATTTGTAAAGTTTTTTTTTGTCTAAAAGCATTTAAAAATTTTAAGCCTTGGTATCAAAGGGACTGAAATTCTATTATCTGCAGACTTCCCTTGTGAGGGACAGCTCTGTTCCTGTATTGCCAGATACAAGAGATTTTCCAGTGGACAGATAACCTCACAGGAAATAAGATCTTGAACATTGGCTGTGAGCTGGGCCCAGAACCTGGAAACAAACTGTGACTCAGCAGATCCTATGTCAGTATGTGAGTAGGTAGGTTTCTGAGAAATAGAGGTTTCTCAAGGAGACAGCTCTCATTCATAAAGGAGGGTTAGACTATTTTAAACTGCTGGGAGAAGGATGTGTTAGGGGATATATGATGATTTCCAGAAGTTTATACATTGCCTATACGTGGAAGGGGACTCATTCGTAGATAGATTGGGCTGTGTTATGTCTAAAGCTTGATTCTTCCCATGTGGGGAGAGCTACTTCCATTTATTCAGGATCTGATATCCTCTTCTGTTCTGGAGAGAGGCTGAAGGCAGTATAATAAATTATACTGGTGTTCATAACTTTGAGGTATCAGGAAGGTCAGGAGGGACCAGGGACCAAGGGAGGGTTTTGGAATGAAGATCCAACAGTGGCCCAAGAAATGTAGACTAGAAAGGTACACATGGTGGTGGGTGCAACAACCAATATTCAAGTCCTTATACTTCAGGTTGAATAATAAAGCAAGTCGGGGGGCATGGCTAAAGCCCTGTTGATTAAAAAAAAAAATTCTCTTTTTGGGTGGGAGAGAACAATCTGTTCGACTAAGATCCAATGTGAGTAGGTTGAAAGTGTTAGGTCCTGGCTAGGTGCTGGAAATATGAGGGGACTCAGACATTGTCCCTGTTCTCAAGGACCTTACAGACAGATTTAACACTGGACAGTTTTTGATTGTTCCAAGCGATATGCTGGGACAGGTCAAGTAGGGACATGGTAAGGAGAGAGGTGTGGTCTGCGAAGATAGGAAAGACTTCCTGGAGGAAATGGAGTAACTAGAAAGGGCGACCAGAACTTAGGATAATGACTGGTTAATTTTGCCAAGGGTATGGTGAAGACCTCAAAAGTTATGATCCAGGAACCATGTACAAGTTACTTAACCTTGTTAGCGAACTCCTCCAAAATCATTTTTTACCATTTCTCACCCCTGTGGTCCCGGATGTGTTTCCATGACATGATGTTTGCTGCACTTTGACCAGTTATTAAGTTGTATCATAAGTGATTTTATTACGAAAAATGTCAGAAGTACCAAAGTTTATGAAAAATGATCAGATTTTTCTTTTAAATTAAAGAGAACTCAAGGTGACCTGTGGGATCTCTCTCACATTTGTGATGCTTTCTTAAGTGATACAAAGGGATAGATTTACAGTGTGTCCTGAAAGGAAAAGGTTGATTACCACATTTTTAGCATATATAATTAGGAACAGATGAACAATACTATTCAATTATCATATAGCTTAATTACTTGTGAATGTGCATATTAAGGTACATAACCTTCCTGGGCTAACGGCCTACCTCCAAAGACAATTTGAGGTGGATTACAGAATTAAAAGAGGACAATTAAAAATACAAATAAAACAAAAATCAATTAAAAGGAAAAGAAAGATATGTGTGCCAGGCATCTAAGTTTAATTCATTTGTGCAGTTAAACATGAACTTAAGCTTTTAATATCTTGGCTGCTAAGAAAAAAAAAAAATACTTAGAGAGCCTTTGTCATTGGGTTAAGTTTGTCTCAGGAAAAAAAAAAGACGACTTGGTTTTTCTGACCTCTGGAAGGAATTTATTGCTTAAAGGGACATGGGATGACATCATGAACAATGTTTTCCTGGTAGTTTTGCCAGAAATACAAAAACATTCTTCAAAGGGCCTTTACCTACATCAACTCCATCAAACAGAGATTTTGGTGTATCACTAATAAGGGATGGAAGAATATAATGAAAAAAATCTCATTTACTATAGTGACAATGATATAAAATACTTAGGAATGAGCTTTATTAGAGGATCACTGTGACCCACATAAATGAATGTACAACACTTCCCTGGAGAGACACTTGAAGCATGAATGAACAGAGAAATGTTTCCTGGATGGAAGAATATTATAGACTGTAAACTTTTAGTAAGTTAATTTATAAGTTTGAAAGTTAAAAAACTCCGCAAGACTCTTTCTTAGCAAAATCATTCTAGAACACCCTGAAAGAAAAAAAAATCGCAGGATACCGGAAATAGTACTAAAGGAGAAAAGTGATGCAGTGGAGTGAGTCTCAGATGTGTATCTGTATATCCCATGTTAGAAGGAATAATTCGTACCGTATAGATTGATGCCTAGCTAGGAAAAGGAGAAATAGGACTTAAATAGGATGAGAAGCTCCAGAAACTGATACAATTGTTTTTGTGAATTGAATGTGGGATGCAGTGGTGACCATAGGATATTAAGGGAAAAAATACTCACTTAGTAGCCAGATCCCCCAAAACCTTTAGAAACACAGAAAACTCTTGCAAGCCCACGTCTCATATTATACAATAAACGATGTTCCAGATGAACTCAATAGTTAAATGTAAAAATTAATATAAGCTTGAGGAGGATATAAAACTGGAGATCCTTATGTACCTTGGCCATAGGGATCCCTTCCAAAATAGGAAGAGATAAAAGAAAGCACAAGAAAAAGCCCGAGAGAGTTATCTGTATTAAAAATGTGAAATGTGTGTCGTAAAACCAACACAAGTGAAGTAAAACGGGAAAGAAGAGCAGGGTTTCGTGGGTATGGATTGGCGGGAATACCAGCAACACACACCCTCCATTGTTAGATTAGATGACATTCCTGATTTATTTAGCCAAGGATGCAGGGTTTTATTGGGATGAGAAGGTCACACAGAGCTGGAGCAGGTGCAGCGGGTCCTCCTCTCTTCTGTCGGTGGAACTTCTAGTGAGTGGGCGTGTTGACCCTGTGCCATGGTGCTGTCCCCATGTGCTGGCGTCCTTCTCTAGCTGAGGAGCTCAAGCCTGGCTGTCCCCTCAGCTCTTTTACACTCACGGTCTAAATCACCATCCAGGGTCAATTCACACAAAAATAGATGCACTTAAATGAGAGGAGATGTTTGCACAACAGATCAGGCTCTCCTGGTTCTTGAGCCAGACTTGACCTCTTCAAGGTCACTGCTTTGTCTCTGGGGAGGAGGCCGACTCAGAGGCCAGTGTCACTGAGCAGCATTTTTGTTCCTTGCTTTCCAGGACCTCAGAAAGCGCAGTCTCCAGTAAACAGACTGAGAAAAAGCATTTGAAGTATGACAGGAAGGAATTAATGACTTTCTTAAAGGCATTCAAAAACGGGTAGAAAAACTATTACATTCTTAATAGATGATAGGACAAAACCATGTACAGAGAATTTTCTCATTAAGAACCCCAGTTAGTAGGTAAGTTACTTGGAAAATACTAACCTCATCAGTAAGCAATGCAACTAAAATATAAATTAAAAAACCCCATCACTTATACCTACTAAATTAGTAAACATTAAAAAATATAGGCATAATATCCAGTGTTCGTGAAATTGTAGTGAAACATGGCGAGTTTGCAACCTTCCATTGCTGATTTTTGGAACATAATCTGACTATATATCAGGAAGCAAAAACTAGCCGTGGATATTTGTACTAGGAATCTCCACTTTGGGAGTTTATCTTAAGGAAGTAATTCAAGAGAATAAAAAAAACTCTGACTAACATAGTTCTTCCACCATTATATATATATAATGGCAAAGAAATGGAAAGCCAGGGAGTACCTAGGAAATTAAATGGTAGGGGAATGGTAGGTTAAACTGTAGTACAATGAGTCGATGGAATATTTTGTCCCCATTAAAATGATAATTACAAAGATCAGTGTATTAGGAAAATTTGAGGCATTGTTAAATTAAAGAAGACACAAAATAGTATCTGTTCAGGGATCAGCTTTGTATCCCTCCTATAAAATTTTACAAGGGAGTATAATAAAACAAAAAAAAGAATTTTGTGAAATGGTGGGTAATTTTAGTTTTATTCCTAGTTTCTTTATTATTAAAAGTGGCATGGAGTAGTGATTAAATAGATTGCTGGGTACAGTTACAGGTTCTACTTACTACCTGTATGGAAAGTTACTTACCATTTCTGTGCCTCAGTTTGCTCCTCTGTAAAATGGGGATAATAATAGTGCGTAATTATAGAATTGGGAAGATTATGTGTTAATATTTATAAAGTGCTTAGAAAAGTACCTGGTACATATAAAACACTATGTCAGTATTAGCAGTTAGTATAATGTTGATGCTGATAAGATATAAAAGGGTATAAAACCCCCCAAATGAACAAAACTTCATTATCACAAGACATCATCATCCAAGGCTTAGTAAGTAGACATTGGCTTCTCGTAAGTCATGCAGAGAGCATAGCTGTTGCCACTGGACTGTGACTTCCTTTAGTATAAGGACTCCAGTTGTACCCATGTCTACAACATGCTGGTTCATGGTAGGCAATCAATAATTTTTTTTTTTGATTGATTGTCAAGATCTGTGGCTTTTTGGTGGTCTTGCTGAATAGTTAGCCAGGGTTTAGGTAACCACAGCAATCGTTCCTCCTTAACTTGTGACTCCCTGAGGCCTTACCTCCCTTCCTCCCTCCATCTCTGTGTCTTTGTTCAGTGTTCTAGTATATTAGGACTCAGTTCAGGCACTGAGGTTGGATCAGGAGCTCTTTCGTGACACAGACATGGAACCCTGCATCTGTTACAGCATTTCTCATATTACGTTTTTGCGTTTGTTGGAGCTCACCCTACTTCCACACGACAGAAGCCAATCTAATTAGCTCACGCCAGAAAGCGATGTTTATTTAGGATGTCAGCAGGCCACAGCAATATCTCTGGAAGGCAGATAGTAGAATAATAGATGTCTGGAAGAGCCTTGAGAATCTGATCAGCTTTGGGAACTGGGCAGCTGGAATGCATGACGTCATTGACGTGACTACATAGTCCCTTTATTCATTGACTTCCTTTACATGGCTGCTACCTAGTTCACTTCTTATAGGTCTAATTATACATTTTTTGTCTGTGAAATCTGACTGGCTTACCTTACCTGATGCAACTGGGGTGGGGGCGGAGGGAAGAGTATCATGGTGTTGAGGTCCACTGGGCTCTCCTGATCAGTCGAGATGCAGCCTATTGTTCTTGAGAAGGGAACAACAGCAGGGCAGACTCCCCAAAATATGCTAGTGGATAGCAGTCTCCCTTTCCCCACTTGATTCCCAAACCATAAATTTTTCAAAGGCAGTTGAGTATCTCATTCATCTAAGTATTCTAGGCAACTGGCCTGGTGTCAGGCATGCGGAAAGTGCTCAATATACATTTATTGAACTGAGCTTTCTAAATTGCAGTAAATTTTCCAACGAATGCCTGCAAATCACTATTTTACAACGTTGATTAAAGAGGAGGGCTGGAGAAGTGGAGGTGGCAGAACCCTTACCTTGCTATGATTTTGTGGGCCCCTGAGTTGTATTCTCACCATTCTATTTGTGCAGAGAGACTCAGGGGACTTGAAGGTAGGTAAGACTGTATGTAAGGTTTGATGGGAGTTAATATGAAGTCACGGGAAAAGCATGAGTTTTGGAGCATACTAATTAATTTTGACCCTGAGGTTTATCATTTATTACCTATATGAACTTGAGAAAGTCCTTAATTTCTCTTAGCCTCACTTTACTCATCTGTAAAATGAGATAGAGAATTTAACCATGTTTAAAAAATTGAGTATTAAATGGGAGTATGAAATGCTATTTCTAGGACGCAGTAGGTATTAGTAATGTAATTCCCTTCCCTTTCTCTCTCCTTGCTTCTTACCTCCTTAAGTGCTTTGAGAGTTATTCTGAATGGAATCCTAAGAGTCCTGATTTTTGTAGCATGAAAGAGACTGTTTGGGCCTGAATATTTCATAAGACAAGAACTTCCAGGAAAATGCTAAATGGATTAACATTGTAAGTTGCCCCCTGTGGTTTAAGCATATCAAAATAATAGCAGAAGAATTACAAAAATCATAATAAGCATCACAAAGGGAAAATAACCTTTGAAAATAATAAATGAAGATTTAAAATAAAAAACCAGATCTCACTGTGAAAGTATTTTAACACCAAAGAGGAAGAACATATTTGCAGGACCAGGTTTTTGCACTGGTAGTTGTGGGAAACAAGTATCAAGAATCACAAAGAGATAAGATTGAGTGATGATATTCACTTGAGAAAATAGAAAAGAAGACATAATATTTATAAAAATAGGCAGTGATGATGAATGACTGCAGCACATGGAAATGCTACAGAAATACCAGAAAACAAGATAGGCTACAAAGTATAGGTTTAGAGCACTTGAGTAAAGATTTACATTCATTGTAAACTGTAATGCTAAGTGATTGAATTAAAAACATGTAATAGATGGAATGAATATAGAAAATAGATTGAGATAAATCTGTGAAGAATATTATGGATTGGATTGTGTCCCCCACCAAAATTCATATGTTGGAGTCCTAACCCTGGTACCTCAGAATGTGATTTATTTGGAGATGGGGACTTTAAAGAGGCAATTAAGGTTAAATGAGTCATTGGAGTGGGCTCTAATCCAATGTGATTTACAAGAAGAGGAGATTGGGACACAGATAAACACACAGGCTAGGCTTATGCAAAGACAGAGGGAGAAGCTGGCTTTTGACAGCCAAAGAAAAAGACTTCAGGATGAAACCAACCCTGCCAACACCTTGATCTTGAACATTTAGCCTTCAGAACCATGAGGAACTATGTTTTTGTTGTTTAATTCACCTAATCTATGCAACTTTGTATGGCAGCCCTGGCTAACTAATACAGACGCAAAAATGTTGGAGAATCAACATGAAAACCACAGGGAGGAAGTAGAGACTTCTTTTTTGTTCTAAGAAGATTTTATTTATTTATTTGAGAGTGAGTGAGTGAGCATAAGCATGAGTGGAGTGGGAAGGGGGAAGAGAGCCAGAGGGAGAAGCAGATTTGGGGAGGGAGCCCAACTCAGGGCTCCATCCCAGGACCCATGAGATCATGACCTGAGTGGAAGGCAGACGCTTAACCAGCTCTGGAAGGCAGAGCTACCCAGGCACCCTAGGAAGTAGAAACTTCTAACCTCGAAAAGGAGAAATCATAAAAGTAGAACTAGGAAAAATTGAAATTCTTTCAATCAATATTTAACAGTGTTAGAGATGCTTGCCACAGGACTATGAGTGGAAAAAATATGAAGGACTAGATGAATAACCGATGTCATTAAATGCATACATGATTATGTATATAGACCGTAAGAAATCACAAAAAACTATTATTGTAATAGAGTTCTGCACATTGTAACACAAAACATATCCCTAGTCTCTAGTGCTTCATGTACCTATAAAATTAATCTCTTTATAAATAGTAAAATAGCATTAAATAACTGCCAATTAATTTAATGCAGGATATGAAAGCTATTTAAAGGAATTTAAAATAATGGAAGAAAAACTGAAAAAAAGAGTAATGTTTTAAATGAAACTGGGAAAAAGAGAGTAGTATTTTATTCAGGAATGATTTTACTAAGTGTGCAGATGATTTTACTATCTCTTTATTGAATGGAATGAAATATAATAGATATTGGTGCACTTTGTAAATTATAAAGATTTGGATGCTATATATTATCTTATTACTAGAGTTTAGGATAGCAAAATTGAGACTCAGGAATTTTAGGGGAAAGTTGATTTTAAAATGGTCTAAAATCCTTGAGGATTGAGATCAACAAAAAATGCCTGGTTGCTCAGTGATCAATCATCTTGACCCTTGATTTAATGAGATTTGCACTGGATCTCTTCCATTCTCTACTAGAGAGTAAGATTCATCTCGAAGACTGTGGAGCCAGAGGGCTCATTCATATATTATCTGAGTGTCTTTAGGCAGTTACATAATAATGCTGCTCACTTTTCACTCTGTAAAATGGGGTGAAGGTTGTCATGAGGACTAATGAGTTCTGAAATATTACATAAAGATTAAAATTACTTTCACAGCTGTTTTCAGCATTAAATAGAATAGCAAAAACAAACAAACAAACAAACAAACAAACTCTTCCACCACAGGGGACTATTAAAGACTGAATTGTGGGGGAACCTGGGTGGCTCAGCCATTTGAGTGTCTGCCTTTGGATCCAGCCCCACATCTGGCTCCCTGCTCTGTGGGGAGTCTGCTTCTCCCTCTCCCTCTGCCCCTCACCCCTGTTTATGCTTGCTCTTTCTCTCTCAAATAAATAAATACAATCTTTAAGAAAAAATAAAGCCTGAATTGTGTCCTCTTTCCTGGAAAATAAGTTGGAGTATTAATTCCTAGGATGTCAGAATGTGACTTTAGTTGGAAAGAGTGTGTTATAGGTATAATATTTGTTTAAGATGAGGTCATATTAGAGTCAAGTGGGCCCCCTAATGCAATATAGCTGATGTCCTTGTGGGAGGATGGCCATGTGAATGAAGACAGAGACACACGTATGACAACAAAGGCAAAGATCGGAGTCACGGAGTTATAAGCAAAGGAATGCCCAAGAACCCAAACACCAGGAGCTACAAGGAGGCCAAGGAATGATTTTCCCTACAGATTTCAGAGGGAGCAAGGTTCTGCTGACACTTGGTTTCAGATTCCTGGCCTCCAGAACTGTGAGAGAATAAATTTCTGTTGTTTTTAAGCCACCCCAATTTATGGTACTTTATTACAAGAGCCCTAGGAAATGAATTCAAGGACTATGCAGTTTTTGCAATAATTTAAGGCATATTTTTGAGTATTTTAAGGATATGAAAAATGCTCACAATATATTAATCATTGAAAGAATCGGTTCATAAAATATTCTGTATACTCTGACTCCTATTTTCTAAAAATACATATAAATGTATTATGTATATTCCTCCGATTTTTTTCTATGCATCATATTGTTATAAATAGTTTCCTCTTGTTAGGGGCATTTTGGACAACTTTTATTTCCTTCATTATATTTTTCTGAATTTTTAAGATTTTATCTGGACACAAAAATCTATAAATGTTATCTTTTTTGAAGAAAAATGTATTTTACTTGGTACTGTCTTCTTGTGACTTAGACAACTGTGCTTCTTCATGAAAAGTATCGATAATGGGGCGCCTGGGTGGCTCAGTGGGTTAAGCCGCTGCCTTCGGCTCAGGTTGTGATCTCGGGGTCCTGGGATCGAGTCCCGCATCGGGCTCTCTGCTCAGCAGGGGGCCTGCTTCCCTCTCTCTCTCTCTCTCTCTCTCTCTCTGCCTGCCTCTCTACTTGTGATCTCTCTCTGTCAAATAAATAAATAAATAAAATCTTAAAAAAAAAAGAAAGAAAAGTATTGATAATAAGCATTTTTTTTTTTTTCCAATTTAAATTTCTATGCATGGAGCTCAGCAGAAGCATTACCAGCTCTGGCACATAAAGGGCCTAATATGGACAAATCGATTAGTTGTATAAAATATGGAAGGCTGACATAGCTAATGGACATTTTTACAAAAGCAGTAAAGCTTCATCTGGAAACTGGATAGGGTTTGGGATAAATTCAGGAAGTTCCAAAGCTAATAGAGATCCATTGACCTATAATGAAAGTACCTGGTCTGGGCTGAATGGGAAAAGTGATTAATAAACCTTGGCCACCAAGAATTTCATTTCCCAAATCTCAAACCTCCTAAAAATAGATACTGTTAAAACTGGTCACACAGGATTTAGATTCGTTTGCACACCTCTCCAAAGAATGTTTTGAATTATTTTTAAGTATATTCCCAATTATGCTAGGGTTTTAAAAATGCCTTCATTTCCCTATGGGGTTTTAAAAGTATGCAATTTCAGAGTTGCTGATTTACTAATACTTTGAATTTATGTGTATTTAATTTAGCTGAATTAAGATATACCCAAGCAGGTAGTTTTTATGGGCTCCTCAGTACAGTTTATTAGAGGTTTATTAAGTAGTCAAGCAAATGTAGAGAAAAGCTAAGATTATTGGAAGTGAGGTCACTGAGAGGTGTAGAATGGAAATGTCTGCAGAAAATGCCTACTCTTGTTGCTATATTTGATTATAATGTGTGTGCACATGACACCTTGTGGTCATTCTTCCCTCTGGGCAGCTAGAACCTCTCTGATGCTACCGAAGAGTGGAGAAAGCAAATGGGGCAGCAAATGGCCACAAGTGCTAATAGCCCAGGCTAGTTCATAACAGCCACCTAAAGAGTGAGCTCAAATCCCTGCCAGCCTGAGGTCTCTTCCAGTAGCAGTAGTTATGAGTAAGACATGACAGACTCACGAACACTTGGCTTATTTATATTGGCTCTGGTCACTCTATTTGGAGGAAGAGCTGGCCTTGAGCTCCCAAACTTTTCCACCTACTGGACTCTCTGAGTCATCTCTCATTTATTACCTAATCCCTTCCCCAAACGAACTCACTTTTGTTCAGTACTTAAGCCCTCCTACAATCCATCTGAAACTTAATGATGAACCCATAAGACTACGTTACTTCATATCGATTACTTACTATTGCTTTATATACTGTGATTTTTATCCTTTGTGATGTCATTAGCGTAAGAAGAGAGTCTCAATACCATGGAAATGAGGAGCCATGTTTGTACAATCGACTGTCACCCAACATTTTGTTCCCTTTGGTCATACTAACTTACACAGTTTCTTTTTCAATAGCTGAAAAATGTAAAGCATTTCCTATCATCTGGCTATTGTAGGAGATTTACATGCTGGTAATTTCTTTAATCATCAGAATCACCCTTTCAAATATAGCTACTATTTTATTACTATTATTATCCCTATTTTGTAGATGAAATAGAGGCACAGAGAGAAATTTGCCTGAGGTCACAAAGATAGGAAATGGTCGAGCCAGGATTTGATTTCCAGAGTGCATACATTTACTTATATGCATTTGCATTTGATCTCAAAAGCTCAGACACTTAGCTATATGCATTTGCTTTTTCCAGTTATGTCTTTTCAGTTATATCTTCAGTTATCACAAGAAAACATTCAAAGACATGTTCTTCTTAATCTATAATTGCAGTGTATTTCTATTAATGTAATCTCATGATTATACTTTTGCAAACCTTCTAACCAGATATATATATGTATATATATATGTATATATTTTTTTTCAACTTAGCTTAATGTATTTTCCCACTCACACTGTTATATGGGAAATTACACCAATGCAATGGTAACCTCCTAAAAGGAGACCAATGAAAAGTAAGTCTCATGGACAAAATTAAGATGCTCTAATCATATGGTTTACTGAGACAGTTTAAGACATGTAATAAAAATCAAGAGGAGTAATGTGGGGTAAGTTAAGGCACTTAGGGTAGTATGCAGATGAGTGAAAGGAAACCCACTCCCTAAATTCTGGGGTATACAGTGTTCATCTATCATGTCTCTTTCCTGAATCAACCCTCCAAATTGGTGGTGTGGTTAAGAGGATGGTGGTGGTTAAGAGGATGAGAGTGGAGTTTGAGGAAGAAGTCTCAACATACAGATGGAAGGTGTCTCAGGGGACATACTTGCTCTGTCAGGGAAATTCAAGGGAAAGCACACCTGCCAGTAACTTTGGCTTACTAATTAGTCTGCTGAACATATTTGGGTTTTATTTGTGTTCTTCTGGAGAGAGCACTTCCTCAGCTAGAGTTGAGCCACATTAAAAAGCTGATTTAAGGATAACATGGTTGTCGCTCCAAAAGGATGTGTTTTTACATTAAGACTTTAGTCTTTCTCAACCTTCTTCTTCTTTAAAAAAAATATTGATTTATTTTTTGGCGGGAGGGAGAGAGAGAGAGAGAGAGAGAGCGAGCGCACAAGCAAGAGGTGCAGAGGAAGAGGGAGAGAGAATCCTAAGCAGACTCTATGCTAAGCACTGAGCCTGACACGGCTTGATCTCATGATGCTGAGATCATGAACTAAGCCAAAACCCCATTAGATGCTCAAGCTACTGCTCCACTGAGGTGCCCCTTTTCTCAACCTTCTAATTGAAAGTAATACCCTTACTCATTCCATCATATCTTCCATTTATTCCATCTTTAACATGTCTTACGTGTTACTAACTTACTGTTTATATTAAACACATCATGTGCCTGTCTTACAAGCTACTAGGAATCCTATGCACTAATGCATCCTATGAATTTTGCCTTTTTTCTTAAGCTATTAGTTTACTTCTTACCCATATGTAACATTTTTTTAGTTCTATACATTCTATTTTTTTTGCTTGCCTGTTTTAGAATAATTGAGTATTCTTACAGAATAGAACAAGCATTTATTAATCAAGGGAAATAGATTTCCTCACCTCCCATCAACTGGTGAGTAAAAAATATTCAGATTCAACAGAGAGGGCATTGGACAAATGGTCTTGTGATTGGGGGACTTCTGGGTGGAAGTATCTGAAAAGGTTTTGGAAGAGGAAAATTGGAGCCAATGCTCAGGCTCTTCACATCAGTTAGTTTGTTTTGAACTGCTTCATGTCACCTATGAGAATATTCTGTCACCCTTACAGAGATATAAATAACTATCAAAGAAATTTCTCATCTAGTTTCCATCACTGAGGAAAGCCATTCCTGCAAATCTGGCATTGAGTGTGACTAGAGTACATGTAAATTCTCTTCCCTTGAAGGGGTCTGGAATTATCAACTAGGGTTTATTGCCAAAGGAATTTTGGCATGATCTTATTTTTGAAAAGGGTAGGGCTGTGGGTTTTGATTGTCTCGATACTCAGCTATCTCTTGATTTTCATGAGAGAAGGATGCAGATGAAAGATTTATATGATGCAAAAATCTAGAAATCTAGTTTGCCGAGAATTCAAAATACTGTAGATAAAGCTCCTCTGTTGTGCCTCCCTCTTGGAAACATTATAGGAAAGGACCAACTGGTTGTTTCAGAAAATTAAAAGGTCAGAGTTCATTGAAATGTTAGTTGTTGTGTGCATGGGCCGATTAGGTGGTTTGGCTGATAGCATAAGGTTAAGCCTGTTGAAGATCATAGATTTAAGTTCTCATATTTGTCATATAGGGACTGAATCATCCCAGATATTAAAAAGAAAAGAAAGTAAAACATTCAGGAGCTTTCCTTAATAGTTTTTAGAAGTGGGTCTTATTGCTCTCTTGATGGCAGTTTCTAGCCCGTTGTATCACTGAATTGCTAGGAATAGCGATTTTAGGTATGAAGTTATTAACCATCTCAAGAGGGTCATCCTTTAGGACAAGGAGACCATTGGGGACTTGAATGGAAGAACTGATCCCAGACATTAAAGGTTGCTAGAGACAACATTATTTAGCCAACTTTTTTGGTGGGTGGGCCCACTAGTCTGCTTCCTGATTTTGACACTCCTCATTCCTTGTTTAATTGAATAGATGTGAAATAAGTAACTAAAATGAGAGGGGTGCCTGGGTGGCTCAGTGGGTTAAGCCTCTGCCTTCGACTCAGGTCATGATCTCAGGGTCTTGGGATCAAGTCCCACATCGGGCTCTCTGCTCAGCAGGGAGCCTGCTTCCCTCTCTCTCTCTGCCTACTTGTGATCTCTCTCTCTGTGTCAAATAAATAAAATTAAAAAAAAATGAGATAAAAGCGAGAAACAGGTATTGCTTTATTCACTTTCAGTAATGGAAAGTATAAGCAACTTTGACCTAAAAAGCCTTTAAGCATCTAAAGTCAGTGAGAATGGATAACTATTTGGTATAGTGTTTGGAATTACCTTGGAATTCTACTCCTGAGCTAGAGGCCCATGGGTTACCTGGCAAACATGTATTTTGCTAATCCAGTGATTCATCTGCACTAAAACATGGTGGATATAAGCAGTTTCCTCACCTAAGCACACTTCATTGTCGACTGCCTATTAAAGATCCTTGCTTTTGATGACAGAATACAAATAAGTGGTGATAGGGAGTATAGAGTGGTGATAAGCAACACAGCTTATAAGAGGTTTTATGTACAGTCTGTTATCAATGTTACTCCATTGTAGAGTATCATTTAGTCTGATCAGTGTAGTGCTATATCAGATTCATAGAGGATATTTCACTGTATCACATTCTGCCATAGGTAGGAAAGTGTGAGAAAACATAGGGTAACTTGAGAAATTAGGATTTGAAATTAAGTATGGAGCTGGCAATTTTAAGTAAAGGTCTAGTGGCTACCTGGGTCATGTTAGAAATATTTCTGAATGTTTATTTTTAATTTCTGTTGCATCTACTCCAACAGTGTTGGGGGTGGCATGCCATGAAAAATTACACAAAAATCTGTTACATCAAGGATAAAGAGCAAGATATAATAATGAAGGAAGAAATTGGTTTTAATAGAAAAATGTGGGTTAAGCATAGTTATTATAATTGGGGAAAATATTTGTTTCCATGTTTCTTGGAGTCATGACCCAAATGGAAATGTAATGAGTTAAATAACTCTTCTTGTTTAAAAGTAGGGAATACACTAGTGTGTTGGGAGAAAGCTTTCATCTGGCCCCAAATTCTAAGAAGAATTTATTGCATTGATCTTAAGGAGCATTAAGCTTTATAAACCAATCTCATTTCCAGTTCCATCTTACTTGCTTAACTTTATTAACCCATTGCTCCATCTCTCCTACTTACCTTAAAATTATTCCATCATGCTATATTTTTATAACTTTGTAAGCCACCCAAATCTGACATAGGATAAAGGTATAGTGTAAACAAAGTAAAATAAGCAACGTGATAGTACAACCTTCAATTGCAATTTCTGTAACATCTGTGACCTCATTTAATATGGTCATTTACAACTGACTCGATAAAATTACACAAGTAACAGCATGTGGTCAATGTTCTTTTGGGACATTTAAGCCAGTGACCGTGTCTATTTAATTTTAGTTCTGCAAGGAGATGTGCTTCCTTCCTTTCTGATGTCTCCAGATTTCACTTCCACTCTACCTGCTTGTCGACTTCAAGCAGACCGTTAATCTCTTTTTCCTCTCTTTTTCCTCTGCAACTACCAATCAGTCCCCTCTTGACCTCTATTCCTTTCCAGCTGACTCGGGACCATGTTATTGGTCACTGAAGCTCTTCCTTCACCAGCATCTTTAGCCATGCGACACGTGTCCTTCTGCTGCACTTCCCCCTGCGAAATCTGGAATGGGGTTGATGCTCTAGTTTGCTTCCTCTCTCTTGACCCTGTCTGCTGACTCCTACTGCGGCACCTGTGTGGCTCAGTCGGTTGAGTGTCTGGCTCTTGATTTCTGCTCAGGTTGTGGTCTCCAGGTCATGGGATCGAGCCCCATGTCAGGCTCTGCTCAGCATGGCGTCTGCTTGTTCCCCTCTCTCCCCCAACTTGCCCTTGTGTGTGCACGCTCTCTCTCTCTCTCTCTCTCAACTGACTAACTAACTAAATAAATAAATGTCTTAAAACAAAATAAACAAAAACAAACTACACAACTGTTCAGGTGGTTGTCCTAACATTATCATGGAATTCTGGCTCTTCTGAGCGTCCTGGCCATCCTTATACTTGTTCTCTCATTAGTCATGGACTCTAAGTTTCACATCTGCAGGCTCCCCCTTGAGCCTCTGCCCTCTAAGTCCTACTTTGTTTTCTTCTGCTTCGAGAAAATAGGGTCCATCATGGTTATTTCTTCCCACTTCCACTTAAAAATTTAATTGCGTTTCACCCACCTTTACCCTGTTTCCTCCAGTTAAAGACGATGAAGTGTCTGGCTCTCCACTTACTAGCAGACCACCCACCCAAGCCCTTGCTTTGGTCTCCCAGCTCCTCTGGGCACTTGCTCTGCCAACAATGACCCTTCTTGAACCGGCCACCTCTGCAGCCCCGATGTTTCCTTTCTTTGAAAGGATCTCAGGTGTCTCTCTTCCTGAAAACATGAATAACAACAACAGCTCTTGGCTGAGCAGAAGTTTCGCTCTGTTCAGGACATTCCAACTTCCTCATGTGTCTTCGCTTGCTGTCAGGCTTCTTACTATGTCCCCACTCCTCAGTGGACCACAGGTGGACTTCATCCTCAGCCACTCCAGTAAACTTGCCCTTGCTAAGGTCACTGGCGATATCTAAATGGGTTGATTCCTGGTTGAAGCTATCTTTTAGTTACCAGGTTTTCCCAATTCTTCTTCTGTCTCTCTGACTCTTCCCTTTCTGGTTTTTTCGGAGTTCTCATTTTTCCTTCAGATGCCCTTCAAACATTGGTGTTATTTAGATGCACATCCTTAGTTCCTCTCTTATTCTTGACACTCAATTTGGAAAGATCTTACATTTCTTTGTGGTTTCATCAACCCCTTGTGTGCTTGTTGGTTAATGGGGAAGCTGAGTCAGACCACCTTGACACGCAGTGTTCTGGTGCTTTGGACTGTTCTAGAGTGAGAGCCTGGGGAAGCAAGAGGAGGGGACAGCTAGCATCTTCCTGGAGGTTTTGAAGTAAGGTCCCCACATCTGCTGCAGCAGAATCATGTAAATAAATTTACTCAGCTTCATCCTTGAGTTTCTGAGTCAGTATGTTGAGGGTGGGGTCTGGGAGCCTGTATTGTCAAAAAATTCTCAAGTTGCTTCTGATGCACATTTATTGAGTGCTTACTGCATATCAGGTACCGTGCTCTGTTAGGAAAATCAACATTTTATTATGGAAATTAAAAGTCTTATCTGTATTCTCTAGTTAAAGGTAAGCTTTGTGGCTGCAGGAATACCCAGAGGCAGGATCAGAGCTTTCTTCTAAAAGCAGATTTGAATGTTCTTATAACTAATAAAGTTGATTAATTATTAGGTTTTGTCTCATGAAGAGCTAGCAGTGTGGTGGCCCAGAATATATTGGGGGTTTTCTGGTTTTCTGTCACAGAGATGCCCTCTCAAGGACAGTCTCTGACTTTGGGGCATGTTGTGTCCTGATGAGTGTATGGTGGGTTAGCCTTAAAGTGTATCCTGGGATAATCAGATGGAAGAAGTTAATCCTATAATCCAGATGTCAGCCGAGGTGTTCCTCCCTATCTGGTTTTTCCGGAAGAGTGCTCAATGGTATTGCCTCACGTGGGTGCAAAGCCCAGTTCCTTCAAGTTCCCCAAACCCCCATTTCCTTTTGTTGGTTTCCTAGAGATTTGGGGGTTCAGAGATTGGGGGAAATTATCTTATACCTGACAGCCTTTCTATGTCTCCAAATTCTCTCTTTTCCCTGCTTCTTCTTCCTTGTCTGTCCTCCCTCATCCCCATTCCCTCTCTCTGCTAGGAGCTACACATATTCCCCTCTTGATTTGATGTAGAGAGCACAATAATGGTCATCTTAAAATTTAAATGCACTTGGGATCTTTTCCTTCATTTTAGCAAAGTATTAATTTTTTTGTCTTCTTTCTCAGAGGAATTCTGGAAATAAATTTTTTTTTTGTCGCACTTTTAAGATGTCTTCTTCAAAACTGTTTCTTAAACATGACAGTTTCGGTGGTGTTATAGGCAATATTGTGAGTGGTTTATTCTGGCCGTGATTGTTCGGTTTCTGAAAGAAAACCATTTCTTGCTTCTTAAGGAGGATTTTATGGCAGGCAAGTTTGCATACAGATAATCTAATAACTAAATTATAGAGGGTGGAAATAGCAACACGGTTTTGGTTGACATAATTTGGAGTTTGATTTGTTGAAACATGGTCTATTATGATTCTTGTAGGGATATTACAATCAACTCATTTAAAGTCCTTGGGATCAGTGTCTTTGTTAGTTTGTATGGAGCCAAGAATGGCTGGGAACTAAGAATCAAAGTTATTTTGGAGCAATTCATCTGATCTTTAAAAAATTCATCTGAATTATTATCTTGAGTAGTTGAAATGGTCGTATGTAAATAGTATATATTATGGCTTGAATCGTGTCTCCCCCAAATTCATATGTTGCAGTTCCAACACTCAGAATGTGACTTTATTTGGAGAGAGTGTTTTCCAAGAATGGCATTTTCCCTGTGAGCCCGAAGACAGCCATCTCCAAGCCCATGGGGGAGGGCTGGGACAAATCCTTCCTCACAGGTTTCAGCAGGAACACAGCCCTACCAACACCTTGACCTCAGACTTCTAGCCTAGAGAATGTGAGATGGTACATTTCTGTTGCTTAAGCCCCCCAGTTTGTGGTACACTGTTATGGCAGCCCTAAAACACTAGTACAGTATGTTTCAAATTGCATTTCCTTATGTGGAATGTTAAACTGACTAATCTAGCTTCTCGGTTTGAAGGGACAATAACAGCAAAGAGTTTGAAAAATATTTCCACCAAAAATTAAGGCTATCCAGTTTTGGGGAGGATGATGGTAACTTTTTGGTAAATATAACAACTTATCCTAGGGTTGTCCAGATGTTATTTGTTAGGAAGTTTTTTAACAAAGAATTTAATTTTTAAAATTTTTATTTATTTTTAAAAGAATCTCTTTCTTTATTTGTGAGAAAGAGCATGAAAGGTGGGGAGGGGCAGAGGACAGAGGGACAAGCAGACCCCCTACTGGGCAGGGGACCTGCCCCCAGTGCAGGGCCCTATCCCAGGACCCCAGGATCATCACTTGAGCTGAGAGCTATCCAGGGACCCCTTGAAAAAGAATTTTAAAAGAGGTAATAGAACTGAGTTGCTTTGATTAAAAAAGCATGTGTGTGCCTGGGAGCTCTTCCCCTCTGGATGTCACCCACCCCTTTAAGTGGCCTGGAACCCTGGGCCTTGTAAGAGACAGTGGGACTACTCTTGGCAAGTAATTTGAATTGACCCAGAAGGAACCATTCCTGAGGGGTTAATTAGGCTCTTTGCATGGATTAGGATTTGCTACTGTTGAAGCAAGTTATATTGTCCTCTAGGCAAAGTATCATTTCTGGGAAAGTCATTAATGATATATGCTGTCAAGGGGAGAGGTTACCAGATCCCAGGTGGGGAAGGTTTTAGGGTCTATGAAACATGGGGTGAATCCCATGGGGAGGGATAAGTCACCTAACCAATCATGGTGAACTTGTCTTGCCCTAATTCCTTTTTCTTGAAGTAATGCCAAGAGCGACTATATCCCCAAATCTGCATTCATTATTGGTCCTATTGGTTAAGCCTTGGGCTTTTCAGTGAGCTCTGTAGTATTGCATTAAAAACTGCTTTATAAAAGGATTTACATTTAATGAATTTCTCTGCAGTTTTCTCTGAGCTCTTTATCCTGGCCTATCTAGTCTGGAACTTCCTCCTTCAATGATCACTGCTCTCAGATTTCCGACTTCCTCCTCTCTGAGGCCTCAGAGAGGAGGAACATTTATTCCAACATTTATTGGAAATGTTCAAGCCTTCCCTGGTCTCCCAGTCCCTGAAACGCAGGGCTGTGACCCTGCAGCCTTGCTCAGCTGCATGCAGTTTTATTTTTTATCATTTTTATTTGTTTTTTGTTTTTTTTTATTATATTAGTCCCCATACAGTACACCACCAGTTTTCGATGTAGTGTTCCATGATTCATTGCTTGCTTATAACACCCAGTGCTCCATGTAATGCATGCCCTCCTTAGTACCCATCACTGGGCTCACCCACATCCCCACCCCACTCCCTTCTAAAACTCTCCATTTGTTTTTTAAAGCCATGCCCTCACTTTCGTCTTCCTCCCTGCAAGCAAGGGATTTGAGGGCCAGTGGACGTCTGGACTTAGGTGAGCATCTTTCATGGGAAGTGTGCTGTTTTGATCTTCCTAGGGTCTAGTCACCTCACTCCCCTCAGCTTGCTTGCTTGTTTTCTTTCTTTCTTTAAAGATTTTATTTATTTATTTCACAGAGAGTGAGAGATCATAAGTAGGCACAGAGGCAGACAGAGAAGAGGGAGGGGGGAAGCAGGCTCCCTGCTGAGCAGAGAGCCCAATGTGGGGCTCGATCCCAAGACCCTGGGATCAAGACCTGAGCTGAAGGCAGAGGCCTTAACCCACTGAGCCACCCAGGTGCCCCTCCCCTCAGCTTTTCATTAAAACCATCTTGATATCCTTTGTCAGGAACTCTATGTCTTGGGCTAATCTGGAGGGGATCTGCTACGTTTGCACCAAACTCAAAACAAGTTCTTCACTGCATCTAAGAGAAGCATATATCTTACTTTACTAATTTAAGAACCTCTTCTATTCATTTAAACTGTTTCATTGCCTTCTCCTTTAGATTGTTTCTCTTGGTTTATGAGCCCACTTAATGCATAGGATATTTTCCCTTTCAGATTATAAAAACCTTCCTGGTTTAACTGAAGAAATCTTTTTGCCATTTGCTATTGTTATTCTTTTCTTTTTTAAAAAATTTTATTTATTTATTTGACAGACAGAGATCACAAGTAGTCAGTGAGGCAGGCAGAGAGTTGGCGGAAGCAGGCTCCCGGCTGAGCAGAGAGCCTGATGTGGGGCTCGATCCCAGGACCCTGGGATCATGACCTGAGCTGAAGGCAGAGGCTTTAACCCACTGAGACACCCAGGCGCCCCTATTCCTTTATTTTCTATCATATTAATTTATTATTGTAATTTTATTTATTTTATCTCGGAAAAGATACTTAACATGAGGTCGCCCCTCTTAAAATTTTAAGTGTCTAATATATGATTGTTGACCATAGTGATGGTGTTTTAATGCAGATCTCTAGAGCTTGCTCATCTTGTTTGACTAAAACTATGCCTGTTGACTAGTACCTTCCATTTCCCCCTCCCCCAGTCCCCAGAAACACGGTTCCACTCTTGGAGTCTTTGAATCTATTTTAAATACCTCATGTAAGTGACATCATGCAACATTTGTCTTTCTGTGATTGCTTTATTTCACTCAGCATGATGTCTTATGGTTTCGTCCATATTGTCACACATCATAGAATTTCCTTTTTCTTTTTTAAAAAATTCTGAATAGTATTCCATGGTGTGTATATATACATATGTTTATGGATGACACACACGCCAGTTTCTTTATCCATTCATTTGTCTATATGGATGGATGTTTGTGTTGTTTGCACACCTTGGCTGTCTTGCTCTTGTGAATTATCCTGCGAAGAACGTAGGAGTGCCAATCTCTCTTTGAGATCCTGATTTCAGTTCTTTTGGACAAATACCCAGAAGTGGGATTGGCAGATCATATGCTCATTCTATTTTTAATTTTTTTGAGGAAACTTTGTACTGTTGTTTTTGACAGCGGCTGCACCATTTTGCATTCTCACCAACAGTGTGCGAGTATTCCAATTTCTCTACATCCTTGCCAATACTTTTTTTGTTTTATTGTAATAACCACCATACTGACACTTGTGAAGTGACATCTCATGGTGGTTTTGGTTGGCGTGTCCTTGATGATGAGTGACACTGAGCATTTTTCTGTGTTATGTCTCAGCTTATAGTTTTATATATTCTTCATGTTTGAATTTCTCTTTCTAATTCTTTTAATATTCTACATAATAATTATTCTTTTTCACTTGTCTTACTTTTTACTCCCCCCCCTTTTTTTTTGCTTTGGTGCCCTGGTTTTACCTTCATTTATATTTCATTAATTTTCTATCTTTGATATTTTTTCTTTGGCTCTTGTCTTCTGATTATTATTTTTTACCCATTTATGTTTTAGGAGTATAATTCTTTTTCTCTTTATTTCTGAGGTTTTGGTTTTATCTATTTTATAGGTTTTAAATTTACAAATTCTTTGCATTGTAATCTCCCAAACATTTTCATGCTATTTATCTACTTCTTATTTTCCTATTACAGTCTTTTCTTTAACTTCTTTTATTATTATTTTTTTAAGATCATGGGCCCTAAGCATTTTGCTGGGGTTGAAAATTGCAAAAATATTTTTCTCAGTAATCACAGAGTTTGGATGTTTTTCTCCTGACTGTCCCTAACAATTATTCCTTTGAGTTTGTAGACTGTCTCTTCATTTCCCTTCAATGTTGACTCTCTAAGAGAAATAGTATCATCATTGATACCTGCAGAGTTGACTATGATACATTTCTTATCCAAGATTGATAATGGTCCTCTCTATGGAAGAAGCACATTTTTTATTAGAATTGGTAAGGTTTTCTCTCCTTGTGTCCTATATTGGTCAACTGTTTATTAGGACCTGAATATTCTCAGAAACCTTCTCTCTGACACCAGCCCTGGGACCATCAAGTTGTTCAGCAGAGTGCCACATTACTCAAAGAAGAGGTCAGCTGGGGAAGGCCACCTCTGAGCTCTGGCTTTGCTGAGGAAACTTCCAGTGAGACCACCAGAGTCACGCTTCTGGAATCTGCTCTATCTTCATCTGCTTTATATGTTGGGTTGGACCTAGCACCTCTCTTATTAGTTAATGGGAGGATCCTGGCTGAAACTGTCCTCTTCCTTCATCTCACACTTTGGGGAATACACTGGCTGTGATTATCACCAATAGGCTCCCTTTTCTTTTCTTTCTTTCTTGCTTTCATTTTTTTTTTAACATCAACTAGAATTATGGATGAATAGAAGTATGGATGACTGAAAATATACTTTAAAAATAGAAAGGTAGGGTGACTTAAAAATTGTGTTCTACTGAGGAAGAGTTGAGGGAGTTGTTTAGTCTAATTATAACAGGAACTGAAAGGAAATTTGCTTGCTATTGGCAGATATCCCTAGGGCTGTCATGGAAGAGAGGGTTGCTAATTAGGGCAGAACTAGATGCAATGGGTGGAATTTATAGGGAAACAGCTTTGGCTGTGTTTATGAAAGAAAACCAATTCAAATATGAAAGCTGTTTAGCTCCACAATATGCTGCTTCAAAGTGAACCGTGATAGGCCGATTTTATTAATTAATTATTTAATTAATTAAATGATTCCATCCATTTACAAGAGAGGAGAAAGAGAGAGAGAGAGAGAGAGAGGGAGAGAGGCAGTGAGGGGAGGGGTAGAGGGAGAGAGAGAATCTCAAGCAAGCTTCTTGCTGAGCATAGAACCTGACTTAGGGCTTGATCTCATGACCCTGAGATCATGACCTTAGCCAAAATCAAGAGTTGGACATTTAACTCACTGAGCCACCTGGGTGCCTCATGATAGGGTAACTTTAGAGGGAGAGTAGAAGGTTCTGTCTGTGATTCTTCAGCCTTATGTTCATTTTTACTTCTGACCTTGTATTAGATTTCATTAATCTGATTATCTTATTTCAAAGTAGGGTATTTGAATATGAAATGGGTTTCCTCAACTAATTTTATTATTATTTTTTTTTATAATGAAAAGGAGATCCTTTCTTTTCAGCATCATCATTGGTTATATGTCACCATGCGGTGGTGGTTGTCCTTGGGTCCGATAGGATTCATTAAATGTCATAGGGTCACACTAAACAAAAGGTGTGAGCATTGGATTGGAATAATTTTAGAGCTAATCCTTAGATTTCCAGAGGTTTATTTTATTTCAATTTACTCTAATAAGGATAAGTAACGTATAATAAAATGAATGATTTTATATATTGTGTGTTTTGATAACTGTATACACCTGTGTAGTCAGTTCTTCAAAGTTCCTTCATGCCCCTCCTTTAAAGATTTTATTTATTTATTTGAAGGGGGGAAGGGCAGAGGGAGAGGGGGAGAGAAAATCCCAAGCAGACTCTGCTGAGCATGGAGCCCTATGTGGGGCTGGATCTCACGACCCTGAGATCATGACCTGAGCTGAAATCAAGTGGGCACTTAAACGACTGGGACCCGGGTACCCTTTCATACCCGGTTTTAATCAATTTTTGTCCCCATCCTCACACTGATGGATCAACCACTTTCTGACTTCAGAAGGTATAGATGAGTTTTGCCTCTTCTTGGGCTACATGTAAATCAAATCATGCAACATGTACTCATTTGTATCTGACTATCTTCACTCATCATAGTATCTTGGATGTTCATCATTCGTGATATTACAGGTACCAGTAGTTAATTCTTTTTGTCATATTTCACTGTATGAATACCTAGTTCATCCATTGGCCCTTTTAGAGATTTTGGTTCTTGAAACCTAGAAAAACAATGCTAAACATTTCCAGGGATTTTGAATTCTGTATGTAGGCTTCCTCCTGACTTCATTACTTAACACTGTCACATTTTTGCTTTGTTTCACCTAATTTTACTGAGAGAAACAAGCAGATAATTGCTGTGTAATGTACAATGCTAATGCAGTGTCTCGCTCATAGAAAGTCTTCAGTTAATGTGAACCCTCATGTTAGCAATGAACAGTTTACCTAGTTTTACCCCCAATTATTTTTTGTTCTAAACTTAAGTGGTATAGTGAATGTTTCAGTAAAATGAGTTTTAGAAACATTTAATAAAAACAGTTGTGGATTGCAGGAGAATCAAAATGTCTCTCTACCAAATCTATGTTTTAGACTTAAGTGTACAAAGTTATATTCCCTTTGGAATGAAGTGGAGACTTGTATTTGTTACCACTTTGTAATAGCTAAACATGGGAGCCAACCTACTGTGTAGTAAGAGAATTTTTTAAAAGCTTGCATTTATTTATTTATTTATTTATTTATTATTGTGAAAGTGAGTGAGAGTGGGGGGAGGGGCAGTGGGAGAGGGAGAGGAAGAAAGAGAATCTCAAGCAGACTCCCACGCTGAGCGTGGAGCCTGACATGGGGCTCAATCCCAGGACCCTGAGATCATGACCTGAGGCAAAGGCAGATGCTTAACTGACTGAGCCACCCAGGTGCCGCAACTTTTGAAGAATATGTAATTACAGGGAAAGTACTCATGATATTATGTTAGCTTAGAAAATGATTTAGAACTCTAAATATAGAATAATCTTAAATTTATACATATAAAATATCTTTAAGTCGAATAGAAAAAAGATGAAGGAAATTTATTAAAATGATAGGGTTATTTCTAGGTATGTGGGATGATGGGTGATTTTATTTAATTTAAACTATTTTCTATTTTCTAAATTTAGTATAATCAGAATACATTATTTTATAATCAGAAAAAAAAAAAGAAATCTGTGACCTAGGTGATCTGCATCAACAATGAACTCTTTATATAATGCATTTCTATTTGACTGAGGAAATTTTCACTTGGGGATTTTAACTGTAAATAGTTAAGAATGTGTTCTCTGTGCTAAAGGAAAAATTCTGATAAAGAAGCATTTCTTTTTCCTGGAAGTACTGGAGTGCCTTGGATATTAATATAATTTCTCTGAGTAATCATGTTAATAACTATGGTATGTAAAATAATTCCTACAGTATCTGACTGCTTATCCTCCTGGAACTGAACTGAAAGCATTAAATGAGCTCTCTTGGTAATGAAGGTCACAAATCAAAAGAAAGAATACATGAAAAAAGGATTAGAACAAAAAGAGCTAAAGCCATAACTTTACATCCCTGTTATAATGAATCCTATAATTTGACAAATGTCAGTGGGTAAAAAATGGCACTTAATGAATTAAGGATGAGCTGCTGTTCCCTATTGTCAGTTGGGAATAAAAACTTTTTTCCTGAAAAACTGAAAGATTCAGCAAAAAAGCACATATAAATTAAAATAATTTGTTAGATGTAAGCAAGTTTTTTTTTTTTTATAAATAATGTTCATAAGAAAGAGTAATTTTTCTTCTTGAGTTTTGCATAGGGCTTGCAGCATAAATAAGAATTTACAAAGTTGATGTATTTATTTTTACTTCTTGACTTAAAAAAATAGTAATTTCCTGCCATGCGTTAGTAGGACTCTGCTCAGTGCTATGAAAAATACAAAAATAAGCAAGTAGTGCCACTGTTCATAAGCCACATAAAGTTTAGTCCATTTCTTGGGTGTGGCACTGGGGCCTTAAATGAAGTATCTATTTTGAGCCTGGAGAAATGAGTATTTTCAAATCTTACCATTATAATACTAGAAGAAAATGAAAGTGACAGCATAGATCAGTATAGTTCTCAATTGCCATTAAAACTAATGTTTAGGTCATTAAAAAGATGATTTTATTAAAAATACGTGACAATAGTAGTATTTTTTTTCCTCATTTATTTTTAGTAGTATTGTTATTTCCCACATTTGGATCGGTCATTCTCCTAGAAATCACTCTTTCTAAAGAAGTAATAATTTATTACTTTGCATCCAATTCCAGGATTAGTGTAAAAGCGAGACTGATTGGAAAGAATTTAGGATCAAGTCGGTACTTCTGAAGGTGGCGATTTCAATCCTCAGCCAAAGTGTAAACCCATGATATTACAGCAATAAAATATTCACAAGGACACAGATGATCCCTCACACAATGAGAAGGCCGGACCTTGCACTTTCATTTATCTGTGGCAAAAAAGGTGTATGAATTGTGCTTCAAGGCAACTCTGATACACATGACCGTATCTTATCACTGTATTGTTCTAGAAGTTTATTAATATGGTGAATATATGTCAGTGACAATGGCATATCATCCAAGTATAATTAATACAATTAAATATTTTATCCTTCCTTTGTGCTTATAGCCTGTTTTTCTTCACAAATCCTCCCACTTATTAAAATGAATTCATTTTCAGAGAATGCATTAGAAAATCAAGAAACTGTAATATAGGATTTCAGTAATGTCTTTAAAAAAGATATTTCAAAGTTAAAATGCTGATGCCTTCTGAGAGCTTAATTATATTTAAAAATAAATGAAACTCTGATGACTTACATCTTTCACCTCCCCAACCCTTTCTCTAATATAAATGCTATTTCATAGAAAACTCCTTAAGTAGAACTTGACATCTTTTAAAATCATTCACTATCATAATGTAATGTAGTCTGCAAATGTTTTCCACTTCATCTGAAATGTCTCTATGGATGAACACAGATCCTATTGCTACAGCGACTGAACGCCTTGCATAATGAAGCTAATATCCCTATAAAATAAAATAATGAGCTTTCAAAATTTACAGAGCTCCGGAAAAACTTTTTTTTTTTGCAGATCAAAACAAAACTTGGAGTAAAAATAGTGATACGTGAATGTTCCTTAACCACTTTTTATTTAGGCGAATGACCCAATATATGTATGTTAACAGAGTAGTTTCAAGAATAACCTTAAATACTTGTGTTTTACTGCAAGTGATGAGAATTGAATGTCTAAATTATTTAAGTTGAAGAGATATCTAAAAATAGTCTGCTTTAAGTACTTGAGATCATTTTTCACTTTTAAAAATGAATGCAGTTTACTGAAAAAAAATCCTAAAGACTGTTCTTTATAATTGAAAACAAATTATTTTCCCTTTCTAGACAACTTGCTAAGAAAACCATTTAATTCAGTTTACTCTTGATTGTTTGGGAGACGGTTACCCAGTTTGTAGATTATTCAGACCCTCTGTGTCTCTTCTTTTCTGGCTGCTTTTTGCCTTCTGTTCATATGGGTGCTTACCAGCATCCTGATAGGGCTGGGTGATAGAGGGGAAGCACATTAAGAAACAGAAGTTAGATGAGTCAGTGTTTTCCTTATTAATGTTAGGAAAATGTTTTGCCCGAAAGCTGTTAGTTAAAATCAGGTTTTCAATGTACCGTTGATTTTTATTTATGGGATGTGTGTCTCTTCACGAATTTAGGAAATCCTCAACTTAATGGAAAACAGAGGCAGCATGATAGAGTGAAAAGCTTTGAAATCAGACACAATGGAGTTCAAATCCCAGCTCTGTCATTACTACCCGTATGACTTGGGCAAGATAGTTTAATTTATTAGCTTCTCTTTCTTCATCAGTTCATGGAGAATAAAATATCTGTCATACATAGTTTTATGGGAATTAGTGATGATTTATGTTAAAATCTGTGATATGGCATATTCACACCTTGTACTTGAGTCTGTCTCTCAGTTTATTAGAACATATTCAATACCAGAGACCCATTACTTGGTTATTTTTAAGATTTCTAAGTATACGATGAAGAGTCGTTATCAGAAACATCAGGGGCCAATGGTTTATTATATTGATGTAATGATGCATTATTCACATAATTCTGTGAAGCCACCTATTCTGCACAGAAAAGCACTCATCACCTTTATTTAAAGAATAAAGGTTTCCATCAGAATTAGGAGACCAGCACAAGAGAGAAAGGTGAAAGTGAGAACACTGGAGACGTGTTTTTCTTCAGGTTGTGTTCACTTTCAAATAGGTTTAAAAAGATCTCAATTTATCTCCTTTATGGACTAGATGTGATTCTGAAATTGCTTATAAATAAAATGCTTTTTAAAAAGTAGAAATACAAATAGATTAGAAAACCTTGATGTTCAAAAAAATCAGACAGAAACTTCAGATGGATGCTCCCTAATATATTTTTAGGTTTCTTAAAAATACATTATAAATCCTGTCATGGGGATTGTGTCTCATGCTTCTCGTTCCTGCCTGGCTTTGCTTCCCAGAGCTCTCGTGCTAGCCTGGGACGAAAGCAATTTTATAAAGTAATTGATATCCAGGTGTAGTCACCGTATGCAGAAATCTCTTGGAAAAATTGTTTATCGAGTAAGTTATGGCTTATTTAAAGTTGTTTTTAAAAATTCAGAGAACATAGGGCTTAGTGCCTTTAATAAGGAAACCATTGCATTTGCTAGGATTGAATTATTAAATGGAGTTGAATCATGAATCAGGTGTCACGTAGCATTGGTTGGGAGAATCAAGCTGCAAAAGAAGGTGGTTCTACCATTTGTCGTTAATAACACCAGGGAAGTTCATTATATCTTCCAGATGCGGAATTGAGATGCCAAGAGATGCAGCAAAGCCAACAAAGTGACCAAGTGTGGTTGAGGGACGTTTTATTTTGCTTTGCTTTTTTTAAAAAGATTTATTTATTTGAGAGAAAGTGGGAGAGTAGGCTTGCCCGCACTCACATGAGTGGTGGGGAGGGCCAGAGGGAAAGGGAGAGAGAATCCCAAGCAGACTTCTGCTGAGCTCAGAGCCCGAGGTGGGGCTCAACCTTAGGACCCTGAGATTATGATCTGAGCTGAAGCCCAGAGTCAGTTGCTTAACTGACTGCACCACCCAGGTGCCCCAAGTTGAGGGAATTTTTGAAAGCCAAACTTTCATTTTCTCAGATTTCTGTGCTTACTCCCACATATTTTAATTGAAAAGGGGGCAAATGTGTTTTGTCATTCTTGATAGTGATCAGTGAAGCTCATAATGAAGGATTAACTTAATTACAAATCATTGTGGGGAATGTCATTCATAAGAAATCTACCTTCCTTGCTAAGTTCAGGCTGTGTTTTTCCAATTTTTTCTCTGTTTTTTGGACTACTCAGAATCACTCGTTGACAGCTTATCTGCCCTTTACCAGTTTATTAATTCTCTCTGACAGATGTTGCTAGGTTTCAGCTGTCTTGATACGTCATGATGAGATTGAAGACACACACGTCATCATCCCAAGTGTATATTGGACATAACTTTTTAAGGAGATAATCATAGCACAGTCAGTGGATTAAAGGCAGGAGAGTATATGTGGAACATGGCTGTAGAAACACCTATGGGTAGGGTCTGGGGAGAGAGAGCAAAAAGAAGTGAGACCGTGTTGGTATTTATAGCTACTCTCAATCTCTGCCCTGCCTCCTAGAGCTCTTTCTTTAATGAACATTTCATTTAATTAAGAAAATGCATTTAAAGATTGGTAGTCTTTGTGTAAACTTCAAGGAAGTGAAAACAGCAATCACAAGAAAATGGATTTTGGGAAAGTCAACTTCATTAAGCTTAAATAAATCATAAGAAAAGGATCTCTAAGTGGAAGGATCCACATGCCCTGTGTTTCTTCTTACAACAGCCCTTGCAAGGGTGGCAAAAGGATGAACAAAAGAGGGTAGAACCTTTGTAACTACACAGAGCTGTGGATTTGAGACGGCCAGCAGAGTAGGGATTAGAACAGAGTATTGAACTAGAAATAGGGCATTTCAATAATGGCAGATGAGGGTAAAACCAGGAAATTAATAGTGACTAGAATGTGAAATGCACCAAAAATGACAAGAAAATATTCTTTAGGGCTGTGTGAGATGAAAGGAAGACTGGAAAAGCACATCCTCTCTGTTAGATGCAAAGAAAAAGAGAATTGATACTGAAAAAAAAAAAAGCAGAATCCTGTTGTTCTTTAAGAAAATTTAGCCTTCATGATAAAATGTAGTGTATTAATTTGGAAAGTGAAATAGGAAACAATGTGGTTGAAGGGCAGGGAAACAAACTAGACTTGGCAGGGAATTGATCAAAATCACTTAAATAAACAGATCCCAGTGACTTTCAAATTAGAATGCCAATTATTGATGATTCCAGCTCCAAGGTGCTAAAAATAACACCTTTTTTTTTGTTACAGTAGAAAACTGTTCTTAGAGATTTCTAGATGGCTGTGAACTGCTAGTGCCTGCTTTGTTATGCTTTATGTCAAAGGACACAAAAATGAAAGTTTGTTTTTTTATGAAAGTAGTTTATGATTTTTTTTTTTACAGTGCCTTCATTTTTATAGCTTTTTTCTTTTACAACCACAGTAGTGTGACTCCCATTTTCCTGTATCAGGAGGCAAGGGGAAAAAGCTTACTTCATATTAAAATAAGTTGCATTTGTGATAAGAATTATAGGTCTGTCTAGGTGAGAAAATCCTGTCTCGGTGTCCCATAGCTGGCAGGGCATCAGGGAGGAGTGAAGCAAAAGCAGCACCCCATTCGCCACCCTAGTCTTATTTTTGACAAGCAGATCTCTTACTTGGGTCAGTTAAAGAATACATAATATATAATATTAAGAAAAAATTATCTAGGGGTGCCTGGGTGGCTTGGTTAAGCATCTGCCTTCGGCTCCAGTCATGATTCCAGAGTCCTGGGATGGAACCCCGCATCTGTCTCCCTGCTCATCACAGAGCCTGCTTCTCCTTCTCCCTCTGCGGCTCCCCCTGCTTGTGCTCTCTCTCAAATAAATAAATAAAAAAATTTTAAATTAACATATAATGTATTATTTGCTTCAGAGGTACAGGCGTGAGCACCAGCAGGGGGAGGGGTAGAGGGAGAGGGAAAGAATGCTCAAACAGATTCCCAGCTGAATGCAGAGCCTGACATGGGGCTCGATCCCAGGACTCTGAGATCATGACCTGGGCTGAAATCAAGAGTCAGACACTTGATTAACCGACTGAGCCACCTAAGCCCCTCTGTACTACTTGATATTTTACAGTTAAAGGGATTTGAAGAATCTGGCTAACGTCTATAAAGATTCGCAAAGATTATTCACCAGGAGTGAATAATGCCTACACATGCAATTTAATTTGTATTTTCTCTTAAGATGTCTGAGAATGACCGAATCAATCCTGTGGAGATTAAGACATGTTATCTGAAGATAACGACTTATTTGAAGACATCTGATTATCTGAGGACTAGTTTCACTAGCAGTCAAACTGTTAGTGGTAGAATTTCAGTGGCATGTTTTGAGTTTTAATTTATTTTTTATTTTTTTATTTTTATTTTTTTAAAAAAGATTTTGTTTGTTTATTTGACAGACAGAGATCACAAGTAGGCAGAGAGGCAGGCAGAGAGAGAAGGGGAAGCAGGCACCCCGCTGAGCAGAGAGCCCAATGTGGGGCTCCATCCAGGACCCCGGGACCATGACCTGAGCCAAAGGCAGAGGCCTTAACCCACTGAGCCACCCAGGCACCCCTGTTTTGAGTTTTTAAAAAATTAGCTGGCAAAACAAATAAATTTCTGGCGAAGGTCTACACTTTATCTAGAGCTCTTGAGGAAGGTCCACACCAATTTAAAAAATAATTCCTATGTCAAAAGCAGCACACTGGAGAGTAATAGCATTGGAAATGAGATTGAGTTCCTGTTTGGTAGGTTCTCCCTATGACTTTGGGCAGGACACTTCAACTTCCTGTCCTCATGTTGCCCTAGACTAGATGCCCAAGAAAGACACTTTTAGGCACTCTGATTCTCCTTTGGATTCTCTTTTTCTTTCTTTTAAAAAATTTTTTTCTTTTTCTTTTTCTTTATTTTTAAGTAGGCTCCATGCCCAGTGTGAGGCTGGAACTCCTCACAACCCTGAGATCAAGATTTGCATACTGTACTAAGTAGCCAGCCAGGTGCCGCTTGAATTTCGTTTTCAAAATTTATGATAACCTATGTAAAAAATCTAAATGAATCTAAATGTATCAAACATGGTGTGTGCTTGGATGTATGTGTGTGTGTGTGTGAGAATGTGTGTGTGTGTATTAAGGGAAACATGAATGGAGAAATTTGGATAATGAATCTATCATCATTTCCTTTTGGCGTGATGGTTAATGGGCTGAACATATTTCTAAGTAGATGTGTTTGTGACACTAAAAATGACTACCAATTGGAGAAAATCCAGGAAATATTATTTAAAAAAAATCACTGTTTTAGTTTCCTGGGGCTCCTGATAGGTACCACGATAGCTTGGCCTAAAAACACCAGATAGATAGTCTCAGAGCTCTGAGGGTCAGAAGTCTGAATTCATGGTGTCTCCAGAGCCTTGCTTCTTCTGAAACCTTGGGAGAGAATGGAATCCTTCTTTGCCATTTCCCCACCAGCTGGGCTGAAGTTCTTGTGCCCTTTGGGAGGTGGGTTGTGTTTCCTCTGAAAATGATTAGAAGATGGAGCAATTGGTTCACTTTCGGGACATATTGTTTATCTGATTAACCTAATGTTCTTTATGCAAATAGACCAAAAGCAAGCCACGTGTTTGAGAATTTTGTAATGTTAATGTAAAAGTGATTTCTGCCATTGAAAATACCAGTATGAAAAAAATTCCATTTTAAATTTTTAAAATAAGTTACATAGGCTGAACTGTTTAAAAGCAATGATACGCTAAACTTTGCAAATGTAAACTTTAAAAATGTTAACCTTTGGGGTGCCTGGGTGGCTCAGTCCATTAAGCGTGTACCTTTGGCATGAACTCTGAGAATTCTCGCTCTTCCTCTATACCTCCCCCTGCTCTCTCTCTCTCTCTTTTTAAGGATTTTATTTATTTATTTGAGAAAGAAAGAGAGAGAGAGAGCAAGGGGGAGCAGAAGGAGAGGGACAAGCAGACTCCATGCTAAGTGCAGAGCCAGTGGGGTGGCTGGATGTCACAAACTCCAAGATCGTCACCTGAGATGAAACCAAGAGCTTGTCATTTAACCGACTGAGCCACTCAGGTGTCCCCAGCCTCAAATAAATAAATAAATCTTTAAAAAAATGTTAACCTTTATTAATGGAAATATCCTTTGAGGAATTTCCAATCCCTATATATATACCAAATACACTTGATAGATATCTGTGTCTAAGTTGCTTTTTATCAGTATTAGTTACTTAGTTACTATACAATATTGCCACGGTAACGGCTGCAGTAAAATAAGGCTGAATGCTTAGTGGCGAGGGACACAGGTCCTGGGTTTGCACTTCTTTCCATCACCTATGAGTGGACTGGCCTTGGCCAGGTGGTTAGCCATTCTGAACCCATATTTTCTCAATTGTAATGTGGAGGGGCTAATACCACCTCAAAGTCTGTTTGGAGAATATAATGATCTAAAACACTCAGCACGTTATCTGGCACTGAATAATTTTTCAGAGAATGAAGATGATTAATAATAACGTTACTATTAAACAATGCCAGGTAATTTGAGATTTAGTATAAGCATCCGTTTTAGAGGGGCAGAATTATCCGTTTTATTTGGATTCATTGAATTTTTTCAACAGCGCAGTAAAAGGTGGGGTCATAGGCAATAAGACAGTTTGTCTTTAATTGGCTGATGTGCATGTATGAGCAATAAACCTTTTATTTTAATTTCAAAAGATAATTATAATTCTAGCAGTTCAATTTCAGTGAAAGTAAGACTTTCAAAACCTCCAAATTGTCCCTCAAACACTGTCAGAACTTAGTGAAGCGTTCCTAAAATATTTTAATTTTCACTTATTAGTGACTGTGATTTTACTCTTCAGCTTAGTGTAACATCAGCAAAATGTCAAGGATTCCTCTGATATTCTTACTGTTACTATTAAATGATTTTATAAGTCAAAGAGATGGCTGTGTACAAATCAGTGAAAAAATAAATGAGGGTTTTAATAGATGAACAGGTAAAGATAATGAATAGGTGCCTCAAAAGGAAAAGCCAAGCTAGGAAACAACCATGACAAGAAAAATGTTCCCTGTAATAGGGGAAGTAAAATTAATGCAGCAAAGTATTTTATTTCTTGCTTGTTGTGATAGGAAAACCTTTTGCAAGACAGCACGGGGTCTAGTGACACTGAGACTCATCTAAGATTATTGGTGACAGTAAAATTTAGAGGAAGTTTTAGAATGTCTGTCAAGAGCCTTATAAATATTTATACCTGTAGACCCCCAATTCTACCTTTGGAAATTAAACCTAAGGAAATAATACAAAGATTAAAAAAAAGTTACATGTAGGACATGTCCGTCACAATTATGTCCATCACAAAATGATGACGACTGGAAGCAATATTAATGTCCACTACCATGGAAATGGTTATATTAGCATTTCAGTTATATGTTGTGTAGTCAGCCCATGTGTCTTACATGTGTATACATGACGGTGTACAAGTAGAAGTATTAATTGAGAAAAACAGAATATAAATTGTGTACGTACCATAATTAGGGTTTTATAAAAATATGCATGGAAAAAAAAGACTTGAAAGAAAAGCCCAAAGGAGGTAGCAAGTCTTACCTAACAGAGGTGATATCATAAATCTTTTCCCCTTTGTACAATCTCCAAATTTTCTTTGCTAAAGTTGAATTTTATATAAAATATTTTATGAAATAAAAAAAGATATTCTCTCCTCATTGAGCTTTACTATTGGGCAAATATATTCTTGTCTTGTGGACAAGTTTATCTTGGCCTGTAGGGCAAAAATTGAATACTTAAGTAGGAATTAATTAGCCCAAGATTTGGTACAAGGGGAGGGTGAAGATGTCAGAGGTTAATACAGATTTTGATTGGGATAATTTATACAATGAAAATTCATGTCCATGCCATACTGGCCAGTTTTTCTTTTAAAAAAGGTTAAGGACTTTTTTTTTTAAAGGCTAAAAATGGCACTAATTTTTAATAATGAAAAACTGATAATAGAAAAATGGTTTCTGTATATGCCAAGTACTTCTATCTTCCATGGCCAGCAACATAAGTACAGTTAGTTTATCTTGGTCTATAATGTATCATACTATTTTTCTGTCAAAATAAATGAAACTTTGGATTTCGTTTAATCTTCCAAAAATGTTTCCTTGAATAAATAGAGAGGAATTGTAAACACGTTGTTTGCTGGACCTCCTTTTAGCCAAACCCCAAAGTTACTTTTTTAGTGACTGTTACAGGCTGAAAATTTTTGCACCCCAGGGCAGAATTCACAAGTTGGAGCCCAGCTCCCTGTGTGACCATGTTTGCAGCTGGGGGCTCCAAGGAAGTACTTAAATTTAAATGAAGTCATAGGGTGGACCCCTCATCCATAGTGTTAGTTTCCTTTTAAAGGAAGACACAGAGAGCTCACACTCTCCCTTCCTGTGTTCACACACTGATTTCTTCTGTTTGGTGAGAGCTCTCCAAACGCCAACCCTGCTGGCATCTTGATCTTGGACTTTCTGCCTCCAGACTCTGAGAAAGTAAATTTCTGTTGTTGAAGTCTCCTTGTCTCTGGTATTTTGTTATAGCAGCCTGAGCAGACTAAGACAGTGACCTCCAAAAGCATCAGGCTTTAGAGAGGGGGAGAGAGCACAAGCAGGGGGAGAGGCAGAGGGAGAGGGAGAGGGAGAAAGAGAATCTCAAGCAGTCCTGTCTGAGTGTGGAGCCCAATGTGGGGCTTGATCTCATAACCCTGAGATCACGATCTGAGCTGAAACCAAGAGCTGGACGCTCAACCAGCTGAGCCACCCAGGTGCTCTGCGATCTTCCTTTTATTTCTCTCTTCTCACAATATAGACTCTTCTGACCATCTGTGAAATATCTAATATTTATTGGGTTTCATTATAGAGGCAGGACTATTCTAAGCACTCCATAGGTATTAACTCACTATAGAATCATGGAAGCCCTTTGGGTAGGACCAGCTTCCCCATTTTACAGTTGGGTAAATTGAGCCACGGAGAGTTTAAGTGACTTGCCTAAGTCACATAGTAAATGGCAGACCAGGGATTGGAAGCCAGCAGCCTGGTTTCATAGCATGGGTACCTTACAACTGTACCCTTCTGTTTCTTAGAGTGACCCTCAGTGCAAACAGTGGCTGAAACCCAAAGGTGGCTGGGTGAGGACGGGCACGGCATTGTGAAATTTAAGGAAGGAAAGGTGCATGGCTCTCTGATTAAGTGGCATGATAGAAGGTCATGTTTCAAAACATCTCGAAGACGAATGGGACTGAATATGACTTATTGCAGCTGAATTTCAGAAGAGTAGAGCCAAATTCCTGGTGATAGTCTCAGGCAAGATCCTGCTGTTGTAGCGCAGCATTGGCCATGTTAAGACAGTGGAGTTGGCTTTGAGAATACATTTAGTCTGCTCCACTACCTGGGAGAGGTTGGGTTTGTTTTTGAACTTAAGGTCCTGAGCATCATTTCCTTATCTGTAAGGCCATAATTCTGCTCTGCTTCATATATAACTCATTCAGTGATTAAGTGAAACAAGGGATGAAAACTCTCAGTATGGTGCACAATATAATGCAGGCAGAGTATAGGACTGCTGTTCCCTTATGGGAACAGTGGTGGTTGACCCGGAACCACATGTCAGTGAGCAGAAGCAGTAACCTTCAGGCAGGGAGGTTTTTCCTGAGAAAATTACTTCAGGTCATTCCACCATATGGCAAGGGACTCCCATTTATTTTCTGGGTAATCTTGGGCAACTACTAACCCTCTCTGAACTTCAGTTTATTGATCTGTTAAACAAGGATAGTGACATTTACTTTGATGAAGATTAAAATGTGATAATAATGGTTTTAATTGCTAACCTACTTTCTCATTTCTTTAGTAGTCAATGCCATTTAGTAAGTGTTATTGCTGGAAAAATCTTTGGCCATGATTTTTCCAGTTTTTACTTTTTTAAAAAAAGATTTTATTTTTTTATTTTAGAGAGAGAAAGAAGGTGAACAGGGGGAGAGGCATATGGAGAGGGAGAGAGAGACTCTCAAGCAGGCTCCACAGCCAGCACGGAGCCCAAAATGCAGCTCGATCCCGTGACCCCGAGATCATGACCTGAACCAAAATCAAGAGTGGGACACTGCAGAATGAGCCACATCAGTGTCCCTCCAGTGTTCACCTTTATGGCCATCTTACTTGAGACTCAATTTCTTTTTCCTGCCCTTTTATGGGATAATGAAATTATAGATATTTTAACTCCCAAAGTTGAGAAATTAGGGGTAGTTTACCAGAGAAATTATATGTTGAAAGTAACAAAGGGGAAAAAAGAGTTTTATGAAACAAAATGTAGGCTGGCAGGGAGAGATATTTCTGTTGGTTTAAAATGAGGCAAAACTGAGGAGGGATAGGCATCAGCATTGACATTTCAGAAAGCAATGAAGTATTTGCCCAGGGACCTGTGAGATAATTTGTCATTTTGGACTTTTAAAGCAGAATTTAAGAAAGCAATAGTGAGCAGTTGGCTGACTTGCAAAACTGATAGGTATTCTTAAGAAAATGTGTTTTCTTTGTTCAGTGGAAGCAAACGTCTCCCGACAAGAACTTGAAAGGGTTGTATGTTGTGATAACGTATTTATATCAGGAGGAAAAAAGTTAAAATGTTAATTATCTCTCTCTGTGTGTGTATGTATCTCACATAATGAATTATCAGTGTTGAAAAGGATTAAAAAAAATCACTGAGCATAAACCCTTACTTCTGAACAAACCCTTACTTCTGAACCTGACCTGACAGATGGAACAGTTAAATAAAACAGAAGACCTACTATGAGCCTGGAAGTCGTTCAGTGTTACATGAGGTAGAATGGGGAATATAACCCAGTCGCTTTATTTAAGGAACAATGAAGACAAGAACAGGAATGAGGAGGGGCAGGACCATACAAAGTTACTGTGGGTGGTATGGTAAATACTGTAAATTACTGGTATATGCCAAGTGCTTTGGGAGCACTGAGGAGGAATTGAATATTCTTAGGAAGGGTGGAGAAATCTTCACAAAGAATGTGACACTCAGTGAAAATCTGAAGGTTAAGGGCTCTGTCAAGTGAAGGAAACAATGTGTATAAAGGCATGAAAGCCATGGGTCCTGTGCACCGCCATGATGGCCTGGCTGTCTTTGAGGAGTCAGAGGAGGCGGGGCTGCAGAATAAATTTGGGAAGGGATTTCAAAATGGCAGGGTGATTTTCGTTTGGGAGATGAAATGGATCTAAGGGCAAAAAAGGGATGGGTTTGAGGAGAAAAAGCTAACAGCGTTGTATTTTGATGTGGGGTGTCCTGGAAATATATTGGGAAGAGCAGAGCAAGAAGAAGAATGAGAAGCTTGAACTCCTGGAAGGAGGGGCGGAGGAAGAGACCTGTGAGTAGGACAGAGAAAGAAGGAAGGCTTGCAGAGGACCGGTCATAGAGGTAGGGAGAGAATGGGAAAGTTGAGTATTGATGAATCCCAGAGAGAATGTTGGAGCAGGAGGAGGCAGTATTAGCACAAACTAGGGAGAAATCAAGTATGATGAGAACTGAGAGATTAATAATTTGGGGGTCACCAGAGCCCAGGCTGAGAATGATTTCAGAGAGGGGACAGGAAGCCAGGCTGCTCTGAGACGACAAGCAGGTGGGAGGTGAGGGAGTAAAGGCAGAACATATCACTTTGTTAATCCCTTTGGCTGGGAAGGGAAGTGGAAGAAGGGATTGAGAGTCCCAGGGAATGGTGGGAGACCCTAACATGCTTGTGTTTGGTCTGAGAGCTGAAGCCAGGAGGAAGGGAGCAGGGAGAGGGGAAGATTTTTAAGATTTTTAAGGGATATTCCTAGAGAAGAGTACAGGTTGGGATGAAGAACATTGGTAGGGAGATTATTATTATTATTATTATTATTATTATTATTTCTTTTCAGCGTAACAGTATTCATTGGTTTTGCACCACACCCAGTGCTCCATGCAATCCATGCCCTCTCTAATACCCACCACCTGGTTCCTCCAACCTCCCACCCCCGCCCCTTCAAAACCCTCAGATTGTTTTTCAGAGTCCATAGTCTCTTTGCTTTCATTTATTTTATTTCTGTTTCTTGGAATACTTAGGTTTTTATTTGTATTTTATTTTATTTTTTTATTTTATTTATTTATTTATTTTTATTTGTATTTTAAAGGAAATGTGGGTACTGTACTAATAAATCATTGCAGGTCTGCAGAAACTGGTCATTGTCCATAATTCTAGCATGTGCTGCTCAGGAAATGCTTTTCTGATGGAGATAACTCTTTTCTCGTATAATCAATCTGTGATCAGAATTGAGGAATTACTTGAGGGACAGACTGGTGTTTATGTCTTAATGGTTATACTGCAATTTGTAATAATAATAATTTCAGGAGTCATTAAATGCATATACTATACAAAAGAAAAAGAAAATAATATATTTTTAAGGAAGCCAAAGCTACAGATATTAAGATCTTATATTAGGTTGGGGTGCCTGGGTGGCTCAGTGGGTTAAGCCCTGCCTTCAGCTCAGGTCATGATCTCAGGGTCCTGGGATCAAGCCCCGCATCGGGCTCTTTTCTCAGTGGGGAGCCTGCTTCTCCCTCTCTCTCTGCCTGCCTCTCTGCCTACTTGTGATCTCTGTCAAATAACTAAATAAAATCTTAAAAAGAAAAAAGATCTAATAAAAAAATGATTAAAAAAAAAGAAAAAAAGATCTTATATTAGGTTGGACCACGCGACCATTTGCAGTCTACAAAAATAGCAGTTTCATACAGTTCAACATGATGATAATGTCAAACTTATGAGACTATCTGACCAGATATAGTCTTCCAGTGGACACTAATGGGGGTCAGTGTCCATGGTGGGGAAGAGCCAGGACTTTGGCACCAGAAAGGACTAGGAGCTATTCTCACCTCCCTCTCTTCTTAGCTGCATGACCTTGGACATAGTATTTCATATCTCTGAACCCCAGTCCTCATTTTTAAAATACAATAATGGTAGTACCTAATTCATAGTATTTTTATGAGCAGTAAATGAGATAATTTACGTAGCTCTTAGCAACATGCCTGTGTGTAATAAACACTAAATAAATAGCAAATGAAATGAACAATACGAGCAATAATAACTTAAAATCTATAAGTTATGTGAAGTTTTAGTAGAAGCCTCTTGTTTGTAGGAGAGGGTTTTGCATGTAATGAAAATGCTGAATTGGTAGAAATTAACATACACTAAATTTGGTGATGTTTATAGCTTTTTAAAGTTTTTCTTGAATAGGTTAAATTAATGTGCTTGCCCTGGGCACCTTGAAATGGTTAAGCTGTGCTAACCAGTGTGCAGAAGCTACTTGGTTTATAATATTAGTTATGTTCTAGAAGCTCTTATTATTGGGCGAATGGATGAAACAGAACTCTGTAGGTTATTTAAAGGTTAGTTTTATTCACTATGTTATTGTGAAGGTTGTTTTCTCTATGTAAAGAGGTCCAAGTTGTCCCATTCATATATTTCTGACTGTGGATGCTTCCTGTTATACAGGAGTAAAAAGAAAGGTGGTGATTTATTTCAAGAAGCCCTAAATTCTGCTACCAGGAACCCTTCCCCTGTGACCAGGAGTTCATTTAATTTCCATTTACTCTGGTTTATCTATTGGAAATGAGAATAATAACAGCTTTTCTTACAGCTTGAGGCTGTTCTGAGGACAAATAAGGGTAGATGCGGTATTTAAGCATTTATTTAGCCAACACACTTTTATTTATTCTCTGATAAACACTCTATCTGGTTTCTGCTCTCAGAGGGGATATAATCTAGTGGTGTAGACAGATACACAGCCAGTTGTGCTTTAGGGTGGTAAATACAATGAAAGAGGCATGCAGGCATGCAAGAGAGCCCAGAGGACTGGGCTATGACTGTGGGCTTTTTAGAAAGGGAGGTGGTACTTGGGGCTGGTACAAGTTCAGAATGTGAAGAAGAGGGAATTTCATTTTCCTACAGTCTGAAGCTATGGCACTGAATCTGAATTTGAATGTCTTCACTTTCTTTAATTCTTTAATTCCTTAAGTTTAATTTTGTGAATATATATTTGCTAAATAGCATTTCTAGTTACTGGAATAAGGGTCATCTTTCATCTTGAAAAGGTTCTTGAGTGCCTGTTGTGTGTTGACCATTGTGCTATGTGCTGCTTGAATAGGGAAATATTGAGAAACCTTTGTTTCTCAAGAAGTTGTGGTCTAATTGAAGATTATTGCTATTATTTTTTTTTCCAGAGAGAAACTGGGGAAAGGAGGGGCAGAGGAAGAGTAAGAGGGAGAGGGAGAGAGAGAATCTTAAGCAGGCTCCACGTCTTGTATGGAGCCCAACGTGGGGCTTGATCTCATGATACTCCAATGACCTGAGCTGAAATCAAGAGTTGGACCCTTACCTGACTGAACCAGACAGTTGCCTCTTTTTTTTTTTTTTTAAGATTTTAAAACTTATTTTAGAGAGAAGGAGGGGTAAGGGCAGAAGGAGAGGGAGGAGAGAGACTCCTGAAGATGATTCCCCACTGAGTATGGAGCCCAAGGTAGGGCTTGATCTCATGACCTTAAGATCATGACCTGAGGTGAAATCAAGAGCTGGTTGCTTACCTGACTGAGCCACCTAGGGACCCTCTAATTGGGGATTCTAATGCATTATTAAGATAGGATGAGATAAGTACACCGATAGGATTATGGGTAATATCTTAGGTAGGCCCAGGTCATGAAATGTCCATAACATATGGAAAGTTTCTTAGAGGTGATAGTAGGATTTTATCTGGATCTTGGCAAGTGAATGGGAAATGGAATTGAAGCTAAACCTCAACAAAGGCAGGGAAATGTGAAATTGCATAGATTTTCTGAGTAGTTGGGATGGTTAGAGGGTGGTGATTATGAAGAGATGGAGTGGGGAGGTAAGTTGGAAAAGTATATGGGGCTAAAATTAGGGGTTTTACCTTACATATCTTTGCTAATATTCCTACTCTAGATTACTTTTTTTTCTTGAGAGTGAAGGATCTAGAGGCACATTTTACTATTTTTTTTTTAAATTCAAGTATACTTTAGGTAGAAGAATAATACCAAACCCAAAGGATGGGTTCTTAGCAGAGTCATTAAAGATTGCAGTGGTCGCCATGTTACTTAGGGCTGGGGAGGAGGGATGGGTTAGGACTCTACTGTCAAAATCCTCCAAACAGGTGATAAAGACCTTTAGTTCAAGACTGATGGATATTTAAAAAAAAAAAAAAAAATCAATAACTTGGGGCACCTGGCTGGCTTGATCTGTGGAGCTCATGACTCTTGATCTCAGGGTCAGGAGTTTGAGCCCTGCGTTCCGTGGAGAGGTTACTTAAAAATAAAATCCTTTAATGGGATGCCTGGGTAACTCAGTTGGTTAAGTGTCTGCCTTCAGCTCAGGTCATGATCCCAGGGTCTTGGTCAGTCTCTCTGCTCAGTGGGGAGCCCACTTCTCCCTCTTCATCTGCCTGCTGCTTCCCTGCTTATGCACCCCCTCTCTCTGTCTCTCTCTGTCAAATAAATAAATAAAATTTTAAAAAATAAAATAAAATCTTTAAAAATTTTTTTAAAGGAAAAAAAAAGAATGATGGACATATATTGAAATCTCCTCTTCCCACACAAAACGCAGACAAATATGTAAAAGAGAAGATTATAAAACCAAAAAATAGATATCTCTTGTAGAAGGAAAAAGTAGATGGGGTTAAGCATAAGAGCACAAGGGAAAATTTTCTCACATGAAAGAAGTCAGTGGGGAATTACAAAGGCTCTATCATTAAAGAGCTCAAAATCACTTAACACACAGGGAAATTTGTTCCCAAAGAAATAGAGACAATAGAATAGTCCGAAAAAGACTTTAAAATGAGACTATTTAATATCTTCAAGGTGATAAATGTCTTCACATTTCTAACACCAAAGTAAGTGTCCCAAGAAATCTTGGAAATAATAAAATTATTAAAATGAAAACATACCCAATAGGCTAAATAACACCCTAGGAACAGCTGAATAGCAAACCGGTGATTTGGAAGCTCCACCTAAGGAATTTTCCTGGAATGCAGCAAAGATAAAAATGTGGAAGAGATGATAGCAAATTTTGGAGATGTGGAGGATGGAGTCACAAATTCCAACATCCATTTAATGATATGGCAGAAGGTAAAAAGACAAAGAAGGAGAAAAAATGGAGTATTAGAAACATAAAAGAAGGAATTGAATTGTTGAATCAAATGGTTGAGCATGTGGGAACCTCAGGGCACTTGTCAAATGTTTGGATACAGAGTGTGAAGATGGTTGAAGAGGCTCCTAAGAAGGTAAATAGGTAGGGATGGTGCTACTGAATATAAGAAAAAAGAAAGTTGTGGGCAAAGAATTCCAGTTTGGTTTTGGACCTGTTGGTTTGGAACTGCAGGAAAAGTAGCTATATGGACCTTTTTATCCAGTACTAGAATTTTACATCTAGAAGCTCAAAGGGAGAGGTAGAGAAGAGATCGCAGAGGTAGTACTTGAAGAATTCAAGGGCATAATATAATGAAAAAGGAGATAAAATGTGGCATGAAGAATTCTGTTTGACTTATGATTGTTGTACTATGTGACTTAGTTTTATCAAATCAAAGCTGATTGCAATACAGAGTTCTGGCCCATTAAAAATTTATCACAGTTAAGATAAAAGGCATTGCATCTTGTTATCTAGTAGTTCTTTTTCAAATTTCATGTTGGGATTATGTTGTTTAGTTTATGTTTGATATGCTAATTAACCATTATGTCTGATTATTATTAATGTTTTCCATGTAAAATGTAATAAGACTTTTTTGTCCTACCCCACCCCCTTCCCAAAAGAAATGCTTAATGAAATCATTATAGCTACTAAATTACTCTCACAAGAGGTCCCCCAAGTGATCTGATGTTAATATATATTTAAAACTTAGTTTGGGATCTGATCTCAAACTTCTAATAAGACTAGAGTCATCACAGTCACCAATTCTTAAGAAAGGAGGAGAGTTATTGATTTTATAGAGTTGCTCTTCTGCATGTGGACTAGCTTGCTGCTTTCATAGGGCAGTGGGCATATAACCATGATTTTTTTTTCTGTGCCATTTCCATGCATTTTAGTATGTAAGTCTTTCTGGTGTGTGTGTGTGTGTGTGTGTGTGTGTGTGTATTTTTTTTTTTTTCCAAACCATCCCAGTGTGCAGTATTTTCCTTGGTACCTGCCCAGGTGGGGCATTGAACTATAGCACTCTGTTCAGAAAATGCCATTGAAATAATGGTATAGGATTAATTTATAATGATATTTAATGTATCCATCTTAATAAAAAACCTCTTCCCCCGCCACCACCACCCCCCCCGGCCTAGGAATATATCATTATTAAACTACGACTATATGACATGATGTACTTAGATCATTCTGTTGTGGTAAATTCTTCTCAGCGATGTTCTGAATCTGCCAGGGTTGACAGTTCTTTATTCAAAAGAGTAGTTGCTAGCAGGGTTCTTTTTAGGAGAAGAGTTTAGATATATTAGATATATTACCCACGAATTCTTAAATATGTATAAAACTGGGAACAAATTTTATGGTCGTGTTGGCATTCTAGGGTGCATGATTTGAGTTCTGGGGAATGGAATTCTCAGCCCCCAGGGGTTTTCCAAGTTCCTGGAGCTTCCTTGGAGCTGTGCAGATAACATTGCAGGGAGGAGTTGTTCCCTAGTCTTGGGGAGGAGTCACTAAATGGGAGTGGGCTTTCTGCTCAGCCTTGTTTTGTGAGTCCAAAGAACACCTCTGAGAATTAGCCTGCTCATCTGCTTCTTTGCCACATACACACCAACTGTGTTTTATCTCTACATAAAAACCATTTTCTTCAAACAGGGGCTTGTACACTTTCTGAGTATACTCATGCACGAATAGGCTTAATGATTTGCGGTAACAAGCTGCTTTCACCATTTTCTGCTTCTACATGATTCTTTTCTAAAATTGCGTAAGAAAGTGTCTGCTTTGCACATTTCTTCCCTCACTTTACAAATAAAGGCCTCCTCCTCACTGATCTGAAGTGTTAATATGGTACATTTGTCCCAGGATTAAGAATACCCCATGTACCAGAAAAAGCTATGCTGAGAAATATGAGTGTTGGAGGAGAGCTCCTTTAATGATTAATCAAGGAAACTCAAACCTGGTGAGTTTCTTGCCTTTCTGTAGCTTACTTCTATCTCTAGTAAGGATGAAGCTGAGCCTTGCAATGGAGGTTAGTGGTGTTCTTTTAAAACGAATCTGTGTTTTCCAGGACTCACGAAGAATTAAAGCTACATTGGATAAGACTGCAAATACATATTGCATGTGATTCCTTTCAGATGCAGTGCAGTTTTCAATATGATAGTTAAAACCTATTTTACCAAAGCATGTCATGAAATACTGATTCCTATTAAAGTTGATCTCCATCTTATTTTGTCTTATAAAATATTTAATATTTCACATCTTCTGTTAACAAAAAATTAGCTTCTAAATTTTAAAACTTTGGGCTGACAAGTAAAAAATATGGAAAGGGAGTGCATATGTGTTTTAGGAGGAGTGTGAACACAGTATTTTGATAATAGGCCTCCTTGAAACATCACCTGGGTGGGACCTCCTTGAAACATCACCTGGGACCATCCAAAGACCTCTGTTGGCCCTTTATTCCTACAAGCTTACCTCTTGAGGTGCAGTACATATGCTGCTCTTAAAGCTCCATGGTTTACTCAGTTCCCTGTGGGATGGCTTGACCAGCGAGACTTCTGAAAACTGACTACTAGTTTCCAGAAGGCAGTATCAGAGGGCAAGTTTCCAGGAGAAGCTTCCCTTCTATAGTGCCAAATGCCTTAAAAATCATGGGACTAGTGATACCAGCATCTCAGTGGCTAACAACTACCAAAATGTATTTCTTGTTCATTGTGCCATGTGCACACAGTGGGTCAGCTGTGACTGTGTTCCTGTTGTCTTCACTTGAGAGTTCAGATAGATGGATTGGCCTCTACCTGGGGAAGAGGAAACTGGGCAAACTCTGGGCTAGATCACACAGCTTTGGCCTGGATGTGGCATATCTCTTCAGCTTACTTTTCATTGACCAAGTACCTTGGCCAAACCTAGCATCAGCGGTGTATGTGAGGAATAGGGTCCTCTCTTAGGGAGGGGAAGTGAATATTGTCAAAGCCAGATTTATGCGGACAAAGTTAAAGAGGCAAGGAAGACTTTATTCAAGGACACTACAATAGAAGAGAGACCTGAACAGAGTCTGCACTCAACTCCCCTGAAACAAAGGGCAGAGGATGTTTTAAGAGCTGGATTTGGGAGGTAGGAGGAGTCATTGGCCATCTGAGTTTGCTATTTGGCCTTCCCAAAAAGAAGAGTAAATTTTCTCTTATTTTCTCTTATCTTCATGGCAGGAGGTAGTTTTAAAATTTGAAACAAGGCACCCACCTACTCTCTACTTTCCCACGAGGCTGGAAATAGGAGCCCTCTCTTCTTTGATGATGACATTTCAAAGAGGTGGCTCCCAGATTCTTGAGAAACCATTCCTGGGTTGCAAAACTGACAAGAGAATTTTAAAAAGGTTTACCTCTCAAAGGGGCAGAGATAGAATTTATAGCTCTAAGTTTTCTAAAGCAAATGCTTCTCAGATATGTCAGGTAAGGGGCCTAGAGTCAGGAAGAAATCTGTGTAGAGTTCAGGCAAGCTGAGGAGAACTTTAAGGACATCTTGGTCAATATTTAAGAACAATAATGCATTCTGCCACAGGGTAGAGGTACATGTGTGTAATTTGCTTGATGCCAGCCACAGAAACCAATGCTGGCTGCCTTAAATGAAAAAATGCCTTTTTGAAGACTATTGGACTATACAGGTGGAGGGAGGGCACAAAACGAATGGGAGCTGATGAACCAGATTTGAAAAACACATACCATAGGTCCTGACAGATAGTCCCTCACCTTTTGGCAAGGGTGGTATGGTCAGAACTCTGTCACTGCTAGACAAAAATGTGGCCACCACCAGATACTTCTGCAGCTTCTGTCAGTAAAGCCTGGTAACTCTTTCAACTTTGCTCCACTCTGAGTCTGGGCTGGAAGATCTGATTGGTAGAGCCAAGACCGTACACCTTGGATCACGAGGAAGATATTTTCTCTCTTATACACTCAAGCCCTGGCCCTTGGCTAGTTGGGGAGCAGATGAGATCCAACTTTGGCTTTGGTAAGAGGAAGTGAGGGTGATGAGTTCCAGCAAGACTGAACATAACTAGAATTACTCACTTTAGCTACCCATCCAAAGAGAAGGTTGGATAGACAAAGCAAAACCAGACAAAATAACGAAGAAACATGCAACCACTGTCCACTACTGAAGGATGGAGGGGTTGTGGAGAAAGTTGTAGCAATTGTTTACCCATCTCCTCTGTGGGACGCATCAATGCTCTGACTACCCAATTCCCATTGTAACTACCTAGATCACTTTGTAGGACTCTGAGTGGTTCGTAGTTAGAAATTCCCTGTCCTCTAAGCTCCATGCAGTAAGATTGGGGGAATGGACAGGTGAGGCTCTCTAAACCCTTCATGTCTATCAGTTAGGAATATGAAGTATAGATTTCCTAACTTAGTTCCTTCAAAGGAGAGGCAAGGGGGCAGTGGCAAAAACTAGGGTTTAGGACTCTGCCTCTTATCTCTCTGACCTCCAGGTTCCCATCAGAGAAATGGAGTTTTCATGCATCTTTTGGAGGGTGTTTTGGAGAATGTATCCGATAATGTCTGTAAGAGTGCACAGAACTGGCACATTAATATGGTAGCTATTATTAGGAAAAAGGACATCTTTAACTCTTCTGCTTTCTCCTCTGCCAGACTGATTTTGCCACAGCCTCTCACAGTTCCGGTATTTGTTCAGGAGGAAGGACAGAAATCTATTTTTGCATCGGCTTCTGGGGGCTGCAGAGTGCCTTGTGCTCTCTCACTATCTTTCCTTATAGCCTGAGGATCTCCCATGTGACTCACCTGGACTAAATCACACGGAGCCAGAATAGGCCTGATGTTGGGCAGAACAGATTGGAGAATTTCTGCCAGGCTGCTGGGTCATTTACTGAGCCTCAGTGCTTGGCAAACATGAAGCAGCTTGAGGAAGGGTTTAGTAGACAATCTTTACTATGTCCTCACCCTAATGCTGCATTAATTCTGCTGAATTGTGCAAGTACCCAAGTGTTTCAGGAATAGGTAATTAATCAAAATGTTATATGCAAGTGTCCTGAATGTGAGTATGTGAGGATTTTTATGGAAATTATTAAAATGTTTATGAAAATTCTGTTTGGGCATGTATATGTGTGTGTATACACACACACACATATAAATGCGTAAGGATGTGTGGTATCTCTGAAATATAAATATAATACGCATGCATGAGTGTGTGTGTGTGTGTGTATGTGTGTGTGAAATGCTTGATGATGATTAAGATTTTACTGGTGTGGGCTTAGATTATAAAGCTAGATGTTAATACTGAGAATTTTCCCAAGTGTCGTTAAAACTTAGCACCATTTTTTTTTCAGTTTTAAAGAGTAACCATCTTACGAAATCAAACAAATCAGAAGATTTTATTGGCAGTAATATTGTTTCTTAAACTCTAGTTGCCTTGGTTACTCTTGGAATATTAAAATAATCTGGGCCTTTCGACAGTTGAGGACTAGTCTCCTATTTATTTTGGGCCCATGAGAGTGCTAATTAACCACGCCATGGGGCATGGAGGAGGAAACGTATGTGCTGTCTAGGGGGAAAGATGGCTGTGGCAGCCAGGAGTTTGGATAATTCCGAGCCCCCAAAGAAAATAGCATCATTGATATGGAGGATCATTATCTTTAAGCCCCTTTTAAGGTCTTTTCTGGATGTTTCTGGTGCACAAAGGCACATCCTTGATCAGTTACTTGAAGTTACTATTTTGGAATAGAGAGCCGGGAGTATCTACTGATTCTAATCCACTTCTGTTACTTTTTTCTTTAGTTATTGTTCTGTAAGCCACCCCTTTCTCAGAGGTAAGCCGTGCTGAAAGTGGCAAGGGACCCAGAGCACTTCTGAGGAGGGAGCAGCTCTCCCATGTTTGTGTCTGACCTACTGTTGTACTGGGCCCTGTGATAGGCTGCAACCCTATCCTAGACTCAGAATGTCACTGTTGAGATGAAACGTACGAGTTTGCTGAGCTCAGCTCATACTTTCCGGATCCGGTGACTAATGATCTGGGAAGTGGGGATTCAGTTCTGAGTTCCTGATTTCCAGAGTAGTGTTTTCCTCTTTCGTTTAGAAGGAGGACAATCCCAATCCCACCTTTTCCATGTAAATCAAAGTCCCATATTTAAATGACACTGCTGTAGGCAAGTTGTTCGCTATAGTGTTGGAATTTTAGAAGTTGTCTTGGAAGAGTTATGGAATCACAGAGTGGAAAGAAACCTTGAGGAAGTCCGTGATCTATCATGTCACCTCCAGACTCTAACGGGAGTGTTTTTAATACCACACATGCTCTCTCTGGATCTTGTCCCAATGATGAGCTCTTAAAATGTGTGTGGACACAGTGTGAGGAGAACAGGGCTCAGCAGCAAGGGTGTCCATCTGAATAAGCCCATTTTGCTCATTTAGCTTATTTCTGTTAGCCTGCCTGGTGAAAATGCTTGCCTATAGTTGTGCAGAAGCATGGAAGCTTGGCTAGGAGGAAGAATGAGATCTTGCTTATGATAAAAGTGAAATGACCCAATTTGTATTTTACAGTTTCTGCTTGTAGTGTTTCAGAATCATCTCGTGATCCATACTGATAACTCCAGTGTTTAGTTGATTAGCAGTTAATTGGTGTTGAGAGTAAGCAACACGAGAAAGAGAAAGGGAATGATGCCGCTTCCTGTGTGCTGTGTTCTGTCTGTCCATCACTGATTTGTCAATATCTTCGTCACCATCTTACAGATGGGGACACTGGGAGTCAGGAAGGTTCTGTGCCCTTCTTAAGGGAACACGGGTAATCAATGGGGATACTAGGATTTGAATCTGGCCTGCTGCCTCCAGCAGAAAAGAAAACTCTAAATGGAGAAGAGCAACTCGATCTGGGTGCAGTTCAGCCTACTTCCATTTACTTCCTCTTGCCTAAAAATAGGCCATTTCATGTGATCCTGTCAGTGAGCTTCTCCTGCTGGAGCAAAGACACAGCCAAGGAATTTCCTTATGTCTGCAGCTCTCCTGAAGTTTAAAAATGGTGGGAGAATGTGTGTGTGTGTGTGTGTGTGTGTGTGTGTGTGTGTTTAAGGCTAGCAACTGGAGGAAAGCCGATGAATAAGGAGAAACTGAAGACACAGATTGATAAAGGCCTCGCTGGGACTATCAGGGGGAAATCAGTGCCGTGGAGGAGGGAAATGGGGACGAGAAGCCAGTGAACCCACGTCACTGTGTAACTGATAAACACAGAAGGTGGTAGAGAAGCTTCTGTATTTCAGAAGCCTGAAGGAATGCAACACGAGGAAGGGGGCAGTTGACAGAGAGCGCATGAGCCCTTGGCACGGCACAGAAACTAGGTGGAGGGAGATGAGTTGAATCTGAAAATAGGAATGGTAGATTAAGCAAGGGGCTTATTTAGTATGCGTGCATAGGCACCTGCGCGTGGTCCAATGAGATTATATTAAAATCATTAAAAACAGAAAAAGATTGGGAAAGATTTAATGTCAGGCCAGGCTGTGGCAAGGGAGATGTTCAGTATATCTACATATAGATTAGATGAGTATCTTTTAATGAAGAAACGTAGACCTTAGATTTTTGGTTAAGACTCCTAAATCACCTAGTTTTAGGATCAGCTTATGACAGGAAATGAGCAGATATCTAATTAAAAAGCCAATATTATATCTATTAGAATGAAACGTTAGAGAAGGTGGTTGAGGGCAAAATGCCGATGACAGGAAATGCTGAATTTCCAGCTTTCTTACCAGCCTCCTTCCTTTGCCTTCCTCCATTGACCCCTTCCCACCTCCGGCCTCTCGCATCTATCCCATATGGGCAGCTTCACGGCTCAGGGTTGGCCAAGAGTGTTCAAAATGCCTCTCCTTCCTTTCTTTGGCCACAGGGAAGCCTGGCCCAAGCAGTGGGCATTGTTCCTATGGGATCAAACACCCTCCGACAGCTGCCTCTCACACTGGGTTCCACATCGGAGAAGCTTGCTCAGGCCCCTCCGATTGCTGGAATCTCCCTTCTTTAACCACACTCCTCTCTCAGGGGCCTCCAGGCCCTCTCCCAGTGTATCAGGAGGTCTTGGCAGATGATATGAGTTTTGTTTTCCGCTCTACGTGTGATCATGTGGTTTGTCTCTAGCTTATCCAGCAGAGGTTTCCAAACCTCATGGATTCAGGCAGCCCTTAGTTTTCAATAATGTTTTTCCCAGGGGCCCTAGGCATAAACCAAACAAATAAACTTAATGGTTCTGCTTATTATGTGGTTAAGTTCAGACAGTTTAATGAATATTTATGTCCTCACTATTGTAACTGTTAAAAAAATGTTCACACACCTCGGTTGAAAGCAGAGACTACTTTAATTCTTCCAAATGGAACGCGTGTACCTGTTGAGCACTGTACCACTTCATGGACCCTGCTGCTGGACTGGACAGCATCACTCTCTTTTCTCTTCCACACTGGTCTTCGTGTAATACTTGTGTTTTCTCACATCAACTGTCCCCCAACCCAGCTCTATAAAGAGACAGCATCATCAAAGGTGCGTAATGCATCCTCACGTTGCAACTGGACTGTCTTGACTTGTAGCTCATGCAGTGTCTGTCAGATGGTGCTAGTTTCCCTCAAAAATTAAAAATATCTTGTGGTGTCCTGGAATGCATAGTTTGAGAACCACCACATGGCCATTTGTTTCACTAACTTTTCCATTCAACATGGAGTTCACATATTAGTTCCTTTTACCTAATTGCCCTCAACATTATGCTCTACTTTGATTTTATAACAAACATTTGTTACTGCTTTTTATAAGGAACATAGTAACATTTTTATCCATGTTTATAAATTGGTATTATTTACAATCACTATTATACGTGTTTTTAAACTTCCTTGAAATAGTCACTGTGAAGTTCTGTCCACAAATGGCTCAGATACATCATCTTGCTTCTCATTGTTAAGAGAAGGTCTCATCTAGCTAGTGATGAAAAGGAGAAAGCAGAAGAACACAACATTCTTTGTCCTCATCTCTAGAGATATTGCTCCCCTCGTCTTTTAATATTAGGTGAAAAATAGAAAGTATTGGCTTAATAGATGCAGAAAAATATTAATACTTACCTTTCATTAGGTTCTTACGTTTTGCCAAAGCACCAAGTGTTTTATATACATTATCTCACTTTAATCTTTGAACAATGTTCTACATTCAGCCATTCATTCTAGAAGCATTCATTGAACAGATGCTATGTGCTAAGGATTGTTTTAGGGGCTGCAGATGGAGATGTGGAAAAAAAAAACAGGTGGAGTTCTAGCCTCAAAAACCTTGCAATCTAGGGGTGCCTGGTGGCTCAGTTGGTTGTGTCCAACTCTTGATTTCAGCTCAGGTTGTGATCTCAGGGTCGTGAGATTGAACCCCTCGTTGGGCTCTATACTCAGCATGGAGTCTGCTTGTGATTCTCTCTCTCCCTCTTCTTCTGCTCCCCCCCCCCAAAAGTAAATAAAATCTTTAAAAAAGAAAACTTTCAGTCTAGTATAGGAGACAGGTAGTAAACAAAGAATGGATATAATAGAGTGATAGCAGATACTAGGAAGTGCTATGATTAAGAAAAACAGATCAGATAAAGTGGAAAGAGAATGATGAAGATGTCATTTTAGATGGGATGGTCAGGATGTAACTGTGAAATGGGTGATATTATCTCCATTTTGTGGCGGAAGAAACCGAGTCTCACAGAGGTTGAGTGACTTGTCCACTGTAACACCATTATAAAGACCTTATCTGGGATTCAGATCACTCTAATGAAGGAATTAATGCAATGCAACCAAGAGTCTTGAATTAATTCAAGGATGAAGTGATTAACATATTTGTCAAAGTGTGTGAGTTGAATATCATTGTGTCTGAATAGCTGAAATGTTCTAACGTTAATTCCCATCTATAAAGAACTTGAGAACTACAGAAAGATCAGTCTCATTTATATACTTATCAAGGAGATAAGACCTATTATCACAAGGGTAGAGTTATTGAATACACAAGCAAACATTGTCCAGTGTGATGGAACAAAATGGTTTCTTTGAAGACAAGACTTTTTTTCTTAGAAGAGGTAAATTTTCAGGTTGGGAAAAATGGTATTTGGAGGACAATAATATTTATTTAGTTCAAGAAAGAGAGATTATTTTGCTTTTAATTGTGGTTAGTAAATGAGAGAAAAATCAGTTGGGAATTGCATTTCAAATTAAACAACCTCATTTCACTTTCTGCGAAAGAAAAGTAAAATATTCCTCTCACCTGAATTTTATGAACAGGAAAGGGATCATAAAGAAAGACAACATATAATGAATGGTTGGTAATGTACTTTAATTATTATTATTAAGACCAGTTAAATGGAAAAGAGATCGAGAGAGTGATAGAAGAAGGAGGCTGAGTAATCTCCAAGGGGGAGTGTGTTAGCTATAAGTAAATCATGCTTGCCACACTGTGTTTTGGACATCAGGGTGAATTATCACCTGTTAGCATTACGTTTGGAAGGTTTTCAGCAGGTAAGAATAGTCTTCAGTTCCCCAGTGCTCTGGGAAACATGTTGCAAATGAAAGCCTATCAATACCAGCTCACATTTCTTTATTCAGTCTCTTATTTATAATAATTAATATATACATAATGTAGTATAATTATATATGATATATAAATAATATAATTAATATAATGATATTAATTAAGATATTATTATGAAAAAAATTCTGGGTATGCACGAAAACGATTTCCCAACTCCAGTACCATCCCCAGAGGCAATCACTTCCGTACTTTTCTGTTTATACATTAAAATATGGGATGGGTAGATAAACAGATACACACACACACACACACATATAACAGGTTACACATCTATCCGCTGATTAATCAACATTAGACAGTCTTTGTTGGACAGCAGTCATGAAAGAGCAGTTGGTTTCACACTCCTTCCAGAGGGTATTTCACTCTTGTTCTCTCATTTTCTCCCATTTTTAAAGCAGTTTATTCTTATTTTATGACTGCAGTATCCTCCTGATTCCCTTTGAGGATACCCATAAGGTTTTTAAGTTATTTTCACTTTCTCTAGCGTCAGTTTCTAGTCTTCATGCCTCTCAGACTTCTTGCATTTGTTTTTTATGTTCAGAAGTTTTGGTGACATTTATTTCTCTGTTTACATTTTTTTTGAAGATTTTATTTATTTATTTGACAGACAGAGATCACAAGTAGGCAGAGAGGCAGGCAGAGAGAGAGTGGGGGGGAAGTAGGCTCCCTGCTGAGCAGAGAGCCCTTTGCGGGGCTCGATCCCAGGACGCTGGGATCATGACCTGAGCCAAAGGCAGAGGCTTTAACCCACTGAGCCACCCAGGCACCCCTCTGTTTACATTTTAAAATGACGGGCTCCCCACTTGTAGGAAATGACAAAAGTATGGACATGTAAGACCAAGGCTATTGTTTACAGCAGTATTTGTAGTAGTAAAGGATTGGACAAAACCTACATGCCTATCAACTGGGGGACTGGTTGAGTTGATCATGGAGCATCTTCAGAAGGGAGTTCTGTCATGCTGTAAAAAAGATATTAGAAGATTATCTATCTATCTATCTGCCTACTTACCTACCTATCTGTTTGAGGAATGATCTATGGGATATCATGTTAAGTAGAAAAAAAGGCAAGGTGGAGAAAAGTGTGCACAGTATGATAGCATTTACTAAGAAAGGGGAGATATAAATATATACACGTGTACTTATATTTTAGAACATAGAAGGGTGAACACGAAATTTAAAAAAATGTTAGATTTTGAGGAGGGACAGAATTGAGTTATGCTATCTTGTCAATCTGCTTTGGAACCATATACATATCTTACATAATTATAATACAAAGTGGAATTTTAAAGGATAATCGTCTTGAATCAGTAGTAAAATGAAATAAATGAATCTGATTGTATATTCATTTGGCAGTGTAACCACACAGGGATAAGCCATCCCAAGTGATTTAAAAGACAGTGATCTGTACATCCCTTGGAAGGATGTGCCCCCAAGGGTGAAAATAATTGCAAGAAATCTTAAACTGTTTTTAGCAATTATGTCATTGAAATCAGACTTTTTGTGTGATATACAATAAAGAGAACTAGTAATTATGTTGCTGCTATTGAGGACTGGGATTTTTGGCAGGGAGGATGGATGTTAAGGGATACAGGATCAATGAGATTAAGCTGAAGCTCTGTGGTCTTGGGTGTGAATTGGAAGTGTCATTATGAAAACGGGTATTTCGTATATATGTACGGGCATATATTTATGTGAACATATACATGCTCGTATGAATGTATGTTTGTGTGTAATACTACCTTTCTCCACCAAAAATCCCTGCAGAAACCATGACCAAGTCAGTAACAGTGTAGATCTCTAGCAGCTAGGTTGTTTCTAGATACCATCTTTATCTAAAATGAAAGGACTTAAAAAATTGCTGATTCCTGGTCAGAGGTAAGAAGTATACAAAATGAACCTACAGTATTTTGATATTCTAGAGAGCAAGGAAACTATCAAAGATGGGTAGGGTCGTCAAAAGGAGTCAGGAGCCAGCTTGTATGGGCTCCTGCTGGATAAAGCTAGAATAGTTTACACATCAAAAAGATTAACTGCAATGAATTTCAATGTATCAAATATGTTTAAATCCATGGATTCTTAATAAACAATTTCCCCCCTCTGCACACTACCCCAAAATTCATGGATCACTTTTATAAGATACAAAACTCAATTTTAAAAAAAATTGGTGAGTAAAAGGAAAAGTTACTATTTATCTTACCTTTCTTATATAAACAGTACCCAAGGATAACCAAATATTTGATGAGATGAAGCTATCTTTATAGGAGTATTCCAGATAATAAATGAAGAAGGAATGACTGAGTGAGAGTATCATCTTTACGCAACCCTAATGAATTACTTGATTTAGGCAGTGATTGATATCACCTTTGTAAAAAGAGAGACAGCCAGACATTATGTCCCTCCTGATGGAAGTATACATGCTATATTTGAACTGGTATTGCCCTCTGCTCCCCAAATTGAATCAGTATCAGACCAAACTTTCAATAAATCTATCAACATACAAGAAATGTAGGTGGTAGAGGAGTATGTTAAGTGATGCTTCGGAGAGCAGTCAGTAAAATCTAGACTTTGAGACACTCTACTAAACAAACAATGTGATTTCTCCAACCAATTAAATTCTGGGGAAGAAAAAAGAGACAGAAAGGAAATCTATAGTCTGTAAGAAATCAAGAAACTTACCGACCAGTCATAATGTATGTTCCCTCTTTTGGCACTGATTCAAAAAAAAACACAAATGCTAATTTTAAAAAGATCATTTATAGGACAAATCAAGTATATGAACAGTGAATGATGATATCAAGGAATTATTGATTTGGGGGGCTGTGACTTATTTATTATGGTTATGGTATGAAAGGGGGAATCTTTGTCTTTTAGAGAAACATACCTTAATTAATGATGGAGTAGTATAATGCATGGGAATTTCTAAATAATTTTGTGGATTGGAGAAGTAAGTTAAGGTATATAAAGATCAAGACTGGCCATGAATTAATACTTCGGAAGCTGGGTGTTGGGTACATAGGGCTGTTTATCTTTGTGTATGTTTGGAATTTTCCATAATTAAAATCACAAAAGAATAAAGAATGAACCAGTTTTGGTTGAAAATAGGTAGCCAGCATGTATTTCTTTGGTGATTTGATGGAACTTTTTTAGCTCTAAGACATCGTTCCTGTAGGGAGGGCTGACTGAATTCCATGTGGTTAGGTGGGGGAGTTTTAACTGACTGACTTCACTCGAGGGTGTGCAGGGTATCTGCTTGTTCAAGCACAGCAGGAAGGAGGGCTTCACTTTGGGAGTGCCCACCCCTGCTCCAAAATTATATCTGCCTTGGTAAATTCTTTGCAGAGCCCATCTTCGGTTTCATTTCAGAGTAAATGTCCTGGCTATCAGTCTGTACGGGGGTGGGGCATGTTCCAAAAATATGTCTTCGAGTAAGTTAACCTGATTGCCATTATGTAGCCCACTGGGGACACATTTAATCTGAGATCACTTAGTCTGGAGTAAATCTGATTCCAAGCATCATTTCTATCAGATACCTGGGAGATGGCTTTGTCCTTGCCCTTTTGCAGACCAGGAATACTTTGGAGTAGAGAAGAGGGAAGGTTGGAATTCTCTTCTGGGAAGAAATGCTATCGCCTCATGAAGTATATGTCTGATGAAGTTAAAACTAGAGCCCGATCTTTCATGTAGATTTCTAATAGTTATGGACTATGTTAAAAGCTGACGTATTTTAGCCTTAGGCCAAAAACTATGAAATGGAGAAACTGACTCATACTAAGGAAATGAATGAGTCTTTCGGTGGATGAAGTTAATGGATTAATAAAATAAAACAGTGCGGAGACTGTCAGATTTTTACATAGTTAAGTTAAGAGACAGGCTTGAGCAGTGAAATTTCCAGATTGGGCAATGACAGACTCGATTAAATAGTAAAATATTAGTGGACAGAAAAGCGAGAGTAGAGTGTGAGTGAGCCCGGGGCAAAGTATCTTTAAAATAAGAGATACAGACTGTATCTGTAGTAGTCTGAGTCCCACTTAAATGGGGTTCTTTAAGCACACTATGAGGACTGCACTGTGGAAGGCCACTATTAGCTCTGTGTCCTGCAAAAACACTGGCGAACTCATGCATCAGTGACCAAACTCTATCTTTCCTTCTCCCTGCTGCAAACCAGCATCATCTTTATTTAGCATCTGTTTTGTTTTTTTTTCTTCCTATTGAAGTTCCTGGTAATGCTGTCTTTGCACTCCTTGTGCTCATAGTCTCGAAGTCATTATTTATCTAGGCGTTCATTCAACACACATTTATCAGTGCCTGCATCCACCAGGCTCCGTCCTGGGTGCTGGGGATATGGCTGTGAACGAGATGATCGTGGTGGTCCTGGCGCTCATGGGGTTAAGAGTCTCCAGAGATCACTCCTGGCTCCCTTCCTCTCCCTAGGGCTAATGCACGGGTCAATCCAGTTTCTCTCACCATGATCACCTCTTCCCTGGTATCTCTAAAATCGTCCTCACCACAGTCTGTCTTAGATTATAGTTCTGTATCTATCACATCCATGAGGTTAGGAACAGAATTCATTTCTTAACGTATTTTTCTTTCCCACCTTCTAAACCCTTGTATATATGTTTTATGTTTCTGGTTTCAAGATGCAATTATGTGATTACTGAAATACACACACACACACACACACACACACACACACACACACACCAGCCAACCTACAAAACCCCCTTTGTGTGCAGTGGTGAGGGACTTTAAAGCAGATGACCAGATGCCTTACACAGCACCACGCCTCTCTCAGCGGCAGCTTGATGCCTTCCTCCATATTTGTCAGCTTCCTACCAGGAGGAGAGTGAAAATTACATCTGTCTCCCTTCTCTGATATTGAACATTATTCTTAGAACACTTCCACCTTGATTACAACTTTTTGGGGGTGATTTTAAAAATAAAAAAAGTAGCTTCTATTCATAAAACCTCAAGTGTTCCTCCTAGAGAAATAGAAATAACAAGCAGTTAATAAATATTTATAAAAATTTCCCAACTATTCTTAATGATATCAATAGAATCTCGAAACTGGGAGATTAATTGGTGTATAGCAAGCATCTGACATGTAAACAATAAGAGTGATTGAGTACTTATAGGTACCTGGCACAGAGCCAAGTCTTTTATATGGAATAATTTATTTAGTCCTCCCAATTGTATGAGGTAGTAGTATCTTTCCTATCTCTATTCTACTGCAGATTAAGACCCTGGGGCTTGAAGACATTAAATAATTTGTTCATAACTATCAAGTGGTGAGTCGGAGATTTGAACTAATCACAATCGTATGGAAGTATCAAATAGAAAGCTTCCTTCCTTGCTTTTCCCTCCCTTTCTTCCTCCCTGTCTCTCTCTTCCTTTCTCTCCCTCTTTCTCTCTCTTTTCCCTCTTTCCTTCCTTTCTTCCTCCCTCCCTCCCTTTCTCTTTTTCTTTTCCTTCCTTCCTTCCTACATTCCTTCCCCTTTTTCTCTTTCTCCCTTTCTTTCTCTCTCTCTCTCTCTTTCATTCATAGCTTTTAAACAGGTATATGGAACCAGAATGTATGACCACATTTGGTGTGGTGCTATGGACACTTCATTTACCATGACATGCTTAATTTTTAAAAAATAATATTCTGCTTCAGGGCACTTGGGTGGCTCAGTCAGCTGAGCGTCCAAGTCTTGATTTCGGCTCAGGTCATGATCTTAGGGTCATGAGATCAAGCCCCGCATTGTTCAGCACTTAGCTGGGAGCCTGCTTGAGATTCTTTCTCTCCCTCTCCCCCTCCCCTCTTCCCTCCTCTCAAATAAATAAATAACTCTTTTAAAAAATAATATTCTGCTTCAGATACTAATCTTAATGTCCTAGTATCATGTTTTTTTCTTAATTCTTCGTGAACAGTGGTCACTGATTGAACTTCAGTTGTTAAATTTTACTTTGTGTATAGTAGAGAAATACGTTGTCTTATTACATAAATTACACCGTGCAATTCTATTTAGAGGTTTTATTTTCTGTAATCCATGCACTATATTAAAAAAAAAATTCCCCAACTCTGAGTTCGTGGTATATTATAGAACTTTTTTTTTTTTAAAACTTGCAACTGTGAGAAACTTTGGAGGCACATTTTCTCAGAAGAGGAGCAGTTGGTCTTTGAATGTATGCCCATTTATATTTCTTACTGCAAGTCATTTACATTTACATGTTTCACTTATTGAGTCATGCTCCTAAAATGTCAAATGCAATTATTATAGTTAGCAATGACTGGGAAAACTTCCCTCCAAATATTTTCCTCAGGAAAGAAGAGATTTCTTCTCCCTTGTTTGAGCTCAGGAGCCAGAAGCTTCCAGGTTATCTCGCTGTCCTCTGGCATCTTCAGAGACCTTCTCCAACAGAGTTGCACACGGTCTGTTTTTTCAGAACCTCTTGTCGGAAATCCCTCCCGTGAAGCTACACGGGAGACATGATATGCTCTGGAAGGCTGATCTACATGGAGATGCTCACGTCCATGTCAAGACTCTTGTGGTCACCGAGACTTTTCTATAACAGAATCCATATCTCCAAACTCCACTCTTGAAAAACCTTTTCTGGTTTTTAAAGCACTCTGCACCTATCCTCTTTTGTTTTGTCTGCTTTTTGTTTTGTGTAGGACTTAGGAAAAGAATTTTTATTAGAAGAGAAACTGTAGGTGGGAAGAGTCTGGGGACTCATGCCATGACATGGCTGGTTGGTAAAGGGATCAAAACATCAGCTTTGAATTTGTGACTACGGGTCCCCACCTCTTGAGACTAGACTATGCTGCTCGTATAGTCCATTTTCAAAATAGCATGCTTCATAAATTGGTTGGTTTAATTAATTTGAGTTTCTGATGCTTTGCTGTATTGCTAACCCTTGACTTTTCCTAAAATGATGTTGAACCCCGCAATTCATTATGACTTCCGGGGCACAGCAATCGCAGAAGCTGCTGAAAGTATGCTGGGACATAAAGGCAATGTCTTAATGATTTAAGACAAGAATCCTTTATTCCTGAAATAATTCTGTTCACTAATGTGATCAGGGAGCTCAATTTCAGTTTGACAGGGGTTTCAAAATAGAACTTCATGAGGGGAAACTGCAATTAGATATTCATGGGTAATATTCTTGAGTTTGTGAAGTAGAATGTTAATGAAGGGGAGTATTGATTTTATTTTAGCTTAATTATACTACATTTGCTGTTATATCTGCTGCAGATTGTAAAGAACTTGGTCTCATTACTTTGCCTTCTCTTCTTGTTCAGGACCCGTTATGCTTAAAGACATAGAACACTGTAAAATGTGTAGCAGACATAACATTAGATATAATAATACCCATTGTGAGTAAGCAGATAAAATCCTTAACAGAATTCCCCCTACTAGTACTTAGTTGCAAAATAACATCATTGGCTTTACCTTCTTATCCCGGAAGGTTCTCGTCTGAACTATGGACCTCTGTGAGATTAGGAATCAAATACAGAGAATAGCAGAAAAATAGCCGGCCCATCATGCTAACCTAAATTATTAGCTTCCTTTTCAAAGTTTTCTGCAATTTCTTTCTTTATCCAGTATTTGGAGATTAAGAATTTCCATTTTGTTGGGGGTTGCTGTTGTCAGTAGGCTCCTCCTGGGCGAATTCAAGGAGTGATAGAAATTGTTTGAGAGCTGATGCCAGAGAGCAGCAAAGACTCACATGAGACATGGCCCTGTTGTTTTTCTGTTACCAAATGTTGTGGATAATAACAATCATTTTGATAACCTCCATTTTCTTGGAAAATGATTGAATTGAAAATATAAGCTTGGAAATTACAGAGTGCCATGTGAAAGTCTTTGTGGGGAAAACTTGTATAGAAGTTGATTTTTCCTCACCTTTGGTATTGTATCTGTCCAGCTTCATGTTCTGTGAGGGGAAGGCAAAAAAAAATCATGTGGGTTTCCACAGGGTCATGTCCCAGTGCCAGTGACCCAAGAAACATAGATGTTTCAGGACGGAAAAGTCTTTGGATGATCTTTAGTTTACTCTGTGTCTTAGGGGAAATTGCTGTGGGTACCAGGGGGTGTTTATCAATTTTCCTCCCTGGTCCTAACAGTTATAAACTAACCCCATCCTCTTTCTGTTATGACCCCATGAGAGAGCTTTACTGAGCACAGGTCTTTCCTGCCCCATTTAGCACGAGGCCCAGATAGACCTTGATTTTGGTTCCATAGTCCTTCCTTGGCCACCTCATAAAAATATCCTCTTCTGAAGGGAATTCTGACACCTGGTACCACATGGATGAATCTTGACGATATTGTGCTCAGTGAAATGAGCGAGACACAGAAGAATAGTGACTGTGTGGTTCCATTTCTGTGAGTTTCTTGTAATAGTCAAATTCATAGGGACGGAGAATAGAGTGGTGGTCTCCAGGGGCTGGGAAGAGGTGGGGGATGGGGAGTTCCTGCTTAGTGGGGAGAGTTTCAGTTTTGCAAAGCGAAGAGAGTTCTAGAGATGGGTGGTGGTGAGGGTGGCAGGACTTTGCAAATGCATTTAATGCCACTGAACTGTGAAACTTAAAAATTGTCAAGATGGTAAAATGTGTTATGTGTATTTTACAAGAAATAATTTTAAAAATCTCCTATCATGCCATTTTTTATATCTAGATTTTCTTGCCTCAACTAGATAATCTCAACTTTTCTAATTGTTACCTACAAAATGTTCACCCAGGTACTCAGATGTGGGATTTGTATTTTCCCTTTCCTTCATCTCTCACAACCAGTTCATTCCCAAGTTTGGGTGATTTTACTCTCAAAGTGTGCCTCCATTCTGTGTGTGCTGCTTTTGGTCTCTGCCACAGTGAGTTTAGGCTAGACTACCATGCTCTCTCCCCAGGACTCCTGTGACAGCCTCCTCACTGGTTTCCAACTATGTCTTTTTTTTTTTTTTTTTCCCGGTTTCTTCTATATGAAATGTTCTTCCTCCATTATCTCACTACATTGGCCTTCTCTTCTTTCAGATATTCCTGGGAATGTCCCATCATGCAGAGCACTTTCATCATCTGTTCTAATAGGTCCTTCCTCCCTCCCCTTCCATGCTGGCCGCAGGGATTCTCTCTCCAATCCCTACTTCTTTTCCTCATTGCACTTACCATCATGGCCTTTTCTTGTTTACTTGGTTGATTATTGACTCTCTTTTCGAGGAGAATACAATGTCCATGAGATTAGGGATCTCATCTCCTCCGCTAAACCCATAGAGCCCCAGCTCAGGGTACAGAACATGATAGATACCTAGTGAATTTATTGAGTGAATGAACAAAAAATATATAGTTGTACGACATTTATCCCTTTCACAGATGAAAAAAACAAAAAAAGTTTCATATATATTATTTAGGTCACTATGATATTGTAGAAACATGGATTTGAAGAAATTTGTATCAATAGTTTGTTTTGAAGGTATTTAACGTATATGATTAAGGACCGCACTTGTCCCGATGAGCACATGCTGATGTACAGAACTGTTGAATCCTGTTATACACCTGAAACTAACATAGCACTGTGTGTGAACTCACTGGAATTTAAATAAAAAAATAAAAAAATATGCTCTTAATGGCTAATAATACAAATGAGGAATTGTACTTTAAGACAAGTGAGCTAGGGTCAGCCAGTCACCAATTTGGATGTTGCAGAATGCTGTCATATGAACACACTGAGGTTCTTAGTGTGAAATTGCGATAATGATAACTGTTGCGGGTGCCTGGGTGACTCACCAGGTTGAGCATTCAACTCTTGGTTTCCGCTCAGGTCATGCTCTTGGGGTCGTGGGATCGAGCCCCGCCTGAGGCTCCGTGCTCAGTGCAGAGTCTGCTTGTCTCTCTCTGTCTGCTCCTCCCCCTGCTGGCACTCGTGAGCTCTCTCTCACTCTCTCTTTCTCAAATAAATAAATAAAATCTTTAAAAAACAATAACACCTGTCCCGTCCATTAGAAAAGTTGTGTGATTTTTAAAAAAATTTCTTTTTTTTTTTTTAAGATTTTATTTATTTGTCAGAAAGAGAGAGGGAGAAAGCACATAAGCAGGCAGAGAGGCAGGCGGAGGCGGAGAGAGAGGCAGGCTCCCTGCCGAGCAAGGAGCCGGATGCGGGGCTCGATCCCAGGACCCCAGGATCATGACCTGAGCCGAAGGCAGCGGCTTAACCCACTGAGCCACCCAGGCGTCCCTAAAAAAATTTCTTATGCATAGAGTGCTCTAACATTTACAAAGTGTTTTCTTATTTATGCCTCCAAGCAACTGGGTGAAGTAGAAGCAGATCTTGATTTCTAATAGTCCCGAGCTAGTGAGTGGCAAGGATGCACCTCAGACTGACGCCACTCGCTGGCTGCATATTTGTTATTCTGCCTTCGGTGTGGCAGCTGACTGCTCGCTGTACCACAGCCGAGGGACAGGGACCATTCTGAACATTCTGCAGTGTCGTGGAAAATACGCCCTCTTCCTGCTAATGACTTTTAACCGTGCTGAGTTTCGCCTATATAAGTTCGCTGCATTTTCTTGCGTATTAATTGACGAAGCACAAAAACACGTGAATCTATGCCCCACGTAATTTTTTCAGTAGCCCCTGTTCACTCCCCAAATGTTTTGTTTTGCTTGAATTTAAAGGTGGTGAAAATAAAGGCGCTTGAAATTATTTGGCTTCCTGAATCTGACTCTGTATCTCTTTCTGTTTGCTTTTGCTGATCATGATTTTGGTCATGCGAGGGCACTGACCATGTGATGTTTGCATTTGGAAGCACTTGTCACACGTACAGAGTCCCATCTGCTCTTCCCAAATCGGGCAGAGATGCTAAAAAAAAGTGGAGTTGGTCTAAATGGAGTCAGATACAGTATGTATGTGTGTGGTACTTATATGTGTGTCTATGTCTATGCATATATATATATATATTTTAAAGATTTTATTTATTTATTTGACAGACAGAGATCACAAGTAGGCAGAGAGGCAGGCAGAGAGAGAGAGAGAACAGGGAAGCAGGCTCCCAGTTGAGCAGAGAGCCTAATGCAGGGCTTGATCCCAGGACCCTGAGATCATGACCTGAGCCAAAGGCAGAGGCTTTAACCCACTGGGCCACCAAGGTGCCTCTATGCGTATTTATTTTATGTGCATACATTGTATATGTATATGTATATATGTATATAATGTAAACACACACAATCACACATATATGTATGTACGCACACATGGACATATATATATGTAGGTGTAATTTTTTCCTTTTGACCATGAGCAAACACTCCGGCTATTTTTCTGAAGACATCCCCTTTCATATGTGCCCTATAAACAGATGAGGCTGTCCAAAGTGTGCTCCCTTTGTGCAACAGAAAGAAGGAAAGAAAGTTGTACTCAGAGCACTAAGCCTACTTGCCCCATCATCTATGTTTCATGGTAAGGGGAGAGTGGGGCTCTGGGGATTTCATTAGAATTTGCCCTTCCTGGTCTCCTCAACCACGGGAATCCTGAAGGAGGCAGCGTACGTGATTGTGGGCAATGACCGAAGGGCTCTTTAGCCTGTCTCTAGTGACCTTTCTCCTGCTGAGCCTTACAGCCCACGTACACAAGTCTGAACTTTGACTTGACATTGTTATGCACCTGCTGACTGTTGTGTGGATGGGCCTTGAAAGTCTGATGTGTTTCAAGCTAATGTCTGGATGCTTTTCCGGGAAGGAGACCTTTGTGTGTGGGTATAAAACACCGCAGGACTTAAAGACTTATCTGAAGATACTTGAAAATCTAAGTAAATTGTGTACGGCGGGGGTCACTGCTTTTTATTATTTTTGACTCTGTCGGCGAATGTGTAAAACCCTTCTCTGAGGGAAGCTATGCTTTTTCCCTCCTTCCTGAATGTTCCTTCAAGTATCTATTTCTAATCAGACTCTATGATATATAAGCCTCTTTCCCTTGTGTTAGTTCTGTGTGTGGACACTCATGACCCTCAGCATCTGTTCTTCCCCCTTTACTCCCAGCGGATCAGGGAAGCATCTTTTACTTTATCGTCCTTCAGGGACAGAGATGATGCCAGGAGGGTGGGTGGGTGGGCGTAATCCAAGAGGCCACTTTGACGAACCGTTTCGGTGATGTAATTTATTGTGAAAACTGTTTTCTTGGTTTGTGGCTCAGGGCTCTCTGAGCTATGATGGATCTGATTTACCTCCATCCCCACAGTCTGTCGACCACCGTTGCTTCTGGGGAGACATCTCAACATGCTCTCGAGCTCCGTGGCTGTGGCAGCTGCTGCTTATCGGCGTTTTGCCGGGAAAAGCACACTCTCTGAGCCTGTGCTTCCGCGGGGCCTTTAAAAGGCGTTTCTGCTGTCTTTTGTACTTACCTGAATTTGTTCACCTCGAGGCAACCTTTGTGATATCGCATTTCTAGCCCCATCCAGCTGCGGAGATAGAGTGCCGAGAACACCATTTCCAAGCTGATCAAATCATGGATAACGTAAATCGCTGTGATTTACTGAGCACCTGCTAAGTGCTCGCCCTCTTACCGAGGCCACCCCGTTTGTTCTTCACCAGAAATGTCGGACATGATCCCCGTTTTACAGATGAGGAAATTGAGATTCAGTGTCCGTGTGCTCAAGATTCCCCACTTAGTAAGTGGAAGAAGAGTCAGTACAGGATCAAGTTCTCTCTGGTTCCAAAGCCCACGTGTTCTGTGCAGTGACCGTCATGCCCCGTGGCTCCACCTTGGGCCGAATCACAGGCTCTGGCTCTTGACTTCGGCTCTGTGACTGTCCTTAGTAAAGTACGACTCAGTGGTTCTTAGGACCAGTGTTCAGGACTCTAGTTATAGTAAGTCTTTGCCACCTCGATGCGTTGTGAATCTGACACCTTGATCAGCGGATCAGTGCCATGTTGGTGTTCCTTTCTGTCTCCTGCCTGACGAAGGACATGTTGACTTGCCCGATTGTGGCTGGCGACTTCTTTATCTGTCGGGCTGCCGTCCAGGACCGTGTTCCCCAGGTAGCAGAATCTACTGACACTTTCTCTCTGCTGATAATGGACACCTGTAAACTGAGTTTCCATTATTCTAAGCACAGGTTGGTATCTCTGCTGATGTGCTTTGGGCAACAACCCACGTTTAGGCATTCAAGTTGTAATCAGTTCATTTGTAAAGTGCCACTAGTGGTACGTGGAATTAGTTAGGTATGTGGTATTAAAAACAGGTATATTCCTGTCTTCTGGAGGGCCCCCTTTTCTGTGTCAGCACAGGTTCATGGGAATAGCATCTGCTCACATCTCTGGTCACTGAAATCCTGTCGCAAGTGATACCATATATTCTATTTCATCTAACAAACTTTAGAGAACCTGACAGACTGTTGTATGTAGGGCTATGGTTTAAGGAAGTGTGATGCTCATAGTAACTTTTAGATAAAGTTGAATATCCATCTTCATTATAATCTACATGTAACATTGTTTTCATTTCAAAATCAAAGCAAAATTTCTAGAAAATTAAGTAAATCCTTGGCCAAATTTTTATGTCTTCTCTGAGTCATTTTCCTTATCAATAAAACAGATAACACCCATCCTTCTTTTAAAAAAAAAAGATTTTATTTATTTATTTGATAGAGAGAGAGGTCACAAGTAGACAGAGAGGCAGGCAGAGAGAGAAGGGGAATCAGGCTCCCTGCTGAGCAGAAAGCCCGATGCAGTGCTCGATCCCAGGACCCTGGGATCATGACCCAAGCCAAAGGCAGAGGCTTAACCCACTGAGCCACCCAGGTGCCCCAACACACATGCTTCTTATTTAGACATTGTCAACACAAGGAAATATATATAAAGTGCCTTGTGTGGTGTCTGGCGTATTATTGCTCAAAATGACATTTCTCTTCCTCTAAAGACCATGAATTCTGCAGAGTAATCCTATTTTCTTTGTATGTTTACTTTATCATATACTTATTAATACATAATTGTTATTGTTATCAGATGACTGTATTTGAGATACTTATTTTCCTTTAATTGTCATTAAAGAATATGGATAGAAGAGTCTAGGTTACTTCATATGCTAATTTAAAAGATTTCTTCCACTATACCTAGTTTATATTTTATTTAATTTTTGATACAAATATTAACATCTATATTGTCACATCATTAAAAAAATACGTAGCTATAGCCAGCAAGGATAAACTTCTTAATACAGGTATGTATGTTTTCTTATTTGAGGGACTCATTTTGATGAAGCAAGAATGGAAAAAATGTATTTCAGTTCATTTTTCTTCACCTATAATTTTCCATAAAAAAATTCCATGCCTTGATTAAACCCATAGGAATGATAGGACTGTAAAGGAAATGAAAATTGATTATTTTTATTATCATTACTTTTATTTTAATGCTCCTTTATGGTTATAGTTTTATTGAGTTTTCTTTCAGAGGAGCTTAAGGACTATAGACTTAAAACCGAAAACATTCAAGACAGAGGTAGTGAGTGGGGGGCTGAATACAAGATGGCGAAATAGACCACACGGGTCATAATAGAGTCTGTAATAGCAAGTTCAATCAAATCTCACTTAATAATGAATATAAGTTCCTGGATTGTTCATCCTTTGGTTTTCAGACATATGCCACTATGTAAGGTGTAAATCACCTCTTCTTGGCTCAACTCCCTTCTAGGAAGGGATGTAGGGCTGTCTCTCGAGAATTGTTTGGTGTGGAATTGGTCTAGGAAGACCTTGTCTTTGAGGTCTGCACTCCCTTACTTTCATCCTAGAAACCTTCAGTATCTTCCAGGGATCCAGGAATCAGTCACCTTCTGCTGCAGTGCTTACCCTCAAATCTCAGAGCCCTACACTAGCAAAAATGTGTTTCTTGCTCCTGTTACTTGTGGCTGTGGTGGATTGCCTGTGGGTCTGTGTATCACACCATCTGGATGTCCAGGCTGCTGAATTACTGTGGGTCTGTTCCATTTATGTTATCATTCTGGAACATGGACTGAAAGGAGCAGCTCCTATCTGGGACAACTCCCGGAAGTGAGAGTGAACCCAAGATGTTGCATTGAGTACCCAAACGGATTTAAAGCCATGACTGGACGTGACATACCTCCTGTCTGCTCCCGGCTATTGGTTGAAGCAAATCACATGGCCAATCTCACAGGGAAGAGGTGAGTCAGGGGCAAGAGGGAAAAGTGGATACTTGTGAGCAGTGATGCAGTCCACTCCACATTGACACAGATCTTCTGGACCCTAGATATTAAGAGATAAATTAGGTGATAAAAATTTATAACATATTGTGAATTCCCTCAGTTGGCATTTATTGAACCATGTAGTAGACTGTAAGTGTTAAAAAGATAAATGGTCCAAATTTGATGCCCAAATGAAACTTACATAGCATTTTATAGGATCAGATGTGTGTGCAGGTAACTGTAACATATCCATCCATTCATTTGTTGATTTCTGCAATAAATACTTACTAAGTATTTATCATGTGCCAGGTACTGTTCTAGGTGCTGGCTCCTTTGCCTTCTTCGCTTTACTCCCTGCCTGGCCATTTTCCTTCAATCCCAGGGCTTCAGTTCCCATCTGTAGATGGATGACTGAATTTGTTCTCAGACACAGACTCTGTTTTGAGCTGCATATTAAGTACCTTCTAGATGCTAACTATGTTTTTATTGGTAATACCCGTCTTGTACCTCATGTCAAAAACTGAACTCTCCCTGGGTCCCAAGCTTCCTGTCCTTCTCCGCTCATTCATGCACTCACTTACTTACTCATTAATTTATTCATTCAGCACATATTTACTGAGTACTTACCATATGCTAGGTGCTGCTTGAGCTGTTGGAGATTCAGCTGTGAACAAAGCAAGCTTCTTGCTTTCCGAAAAGCTTACACTTAGAAGTGGGGAGATAGCAGTTAGCAGGTGGTAAATAACAAAGAAACTAAGTGCAGATAATGAGAAGTACTGTAAAATAAAAATTTAAAAAGCTGACTGGGTGGTCAAGGAAGGTCTCTTGAGAAGGTGGCATTTCCGGAGGGACCTGATGGACAAGAAGGAACCAGCAATGTGAATTTGGAGAACGTCTACTTCAGGCACAGGGGATGGCTGGTCAAAAGAGGTGAAGGAGAGGAAAAGCTTGAAGTAAGCAGGCAGGTGCCTCAGGGCAGCCTGGTGAGTGACCCTGAGCTATGTGGGGTTGGAGAGGTGCTGGGACCCAGACATAATGGGCTTTGGAGCTGCAGCTGATGTGGTCTAAAGGTGATGAGAAATCATCAGTGTAGCCTTGCCATCAAGCCAGAAGTCTAAGCCTCATTCTTGATTCTATCCTTCATTCCTGTATCCAGTCAATGTCTATGACTTTCTCTTTCCTGTAAAAACTCTTCTCAGGTCTCTCCACCATACTATCTCCTATTGTTCCCTCCCCAGTCCATGCCATCACTGTTCACGGTGGCTTCTGGCTGGTCTTCCTGCCTCTAGACTTGACCACTTCTAGCCTGGTCTTCATCTCACTGCCAGAGTAATCTTTCCAAAATGCCACTTCATTCAAGTCGGTCTCGGGATAAAGACATTTGGTGTTTCCAATCTCCCTATGCTCTGATGCGTGCATGCACGCACACACATGCATACGCACGTTCGAGCTAATCTTTCAGCTGTGTTGCACTGCCGACTTATCATCCTCTGAAGGACTAGTCTCTCTTGCCTCCATGACTAGGCACACTTAGTCCCTGTGCATTTTCTTCCTTCTGTTCCCATTCCTACAGCTGAATGACTTCAAGTCGCCTTCTAGGTCCTACTGTAAGTTTTCTTGACAGCTCTGCCTGGTTCATTCCCTCTCTTCTGTGCCCTCACTGCCTCCTGTCTGCTGTTCCTTCCCATCTTCACATCATTCCATAGTTCACTCATCTGTCTTCCCATCAGGGAGAGTGAGCTCTGTCTTACTCCCTTTTGTCCTGCAGGGCTTAACATGTGCTAGAACAAGTAGATGCTGAAAATTCTTTTTGTTGATTGAACAAATGAATATATATATATATATATATATATAATTCAAGCAGCCAAAGATGTGATTGTTTTGTAGAGAACCTTCTATTTGTAAATAAAATTTACAAGTTAGATTCTACGAAATAGAATTTACAATTAGAAGGTTCTCTACAAAAGCTAGCCGAATTAAATAAAGCTGGGGAACATGAGTCATTTCTTGTAACAGAAAATGGAGTAGGCGAATGGAAAGAAAAGGGGAGTGTCCCTTCAAGATAGAGAGCAAAGATAGCTCAGTGCAGCAGAGAGATTAGTGAGCCTGAGGTCAGAATACCAGAGTTGAATCTTTAATATGATTAACAGTGTGGAACTTTGGTCAAGTAACTTACCCAGCACATGGTCAGGAGCCAGAGAACTGGGTTCAAATGTGGCTCTGGCATTTTCTAATGGTGATCTTGGGCAAATTACTTATCCTCTGGAGAATGGGAAAGCCATTGGTATCTACCTTGTGCAACAGCTGTGAGGATTTTTTTTTTTTTTTTGAAAGGTTTTGTTTATTTATTTGAGAAAGAGAGTGAGCCGGAGAGGGTAGAAGGTCAGAGGGAGTAGCAGACCCCTGCTGAGCAAGGAGCCTCTAGACTTGACCACTTCATGCAGGACTCGATCCTGGGACTCCAGGATCATGACCTGATCATGACCTGAGCTGAAGGCTGTTGCTCAACCAACTGAGCCATCCAGGTGCCTGATTTTTTTTTTAATCCAGTTTACTGGAGGTATAATTGACAGATAGTAAGATTAAATTTAAAGTGTGCATCATGGTAACTTGATATATATATATATATATATATATATATATATATGTATACATTGTATAAAGGGTCTCCTCATCTAGTTAATGAATGCATTCATTACCTCACGTGTCTATTTATCTGTTTGTGGGGTGGAAACATTGAAATTCTACTCTCAGCAAATTTTCAATGATAAATATAGTGTAATCAATCAGCTGTAGTCACCGTGTTTTACATTAGATCAGACTTTACTCACCTTAGAGTTGAAAATATGTACTCTTTTACCAGCCTTTCCCTTTTCCCCTATCCCAGCCGCTGGCAGCTTCTTTTCCACTCTCTGTTCTATGAATTTGAATTTTCTCCCAGATTCCACAAAGAAATGATACCATGCAGGGGTGCCTGGGTGGCTCAGTTGGTTAGGCGGCCAGTTTTTTATTTCAGCTCAGGATGTGATCTCAGGGTTGTGAGATCAGGCCCCGCATAGGGCTCTGTGCTCCGTGGGGAGTCTGTGTGAGATTTGCTCTCTCTCTCCCTCTCTGTCTGCCTCTATCTACATTCTCTTTATTTCTCTCATTTAAAAAAATCAGTCTTAAAAAAATGATACTGTGCAGGATTGTCTTCCTCTGGCTTATTTCAGTCAGCATTGCTGTCAGGATTAAATGGGATAAGAAGGTGCTTTCAGAAGTGCCTGAAAAATATTACTATTGTTATCATCAGTACTAAAATAGAGATAGGAATATTTTCATTAAGAGTTATAATGTTCACCAAGTATGATGATTTTTAAAAAAAATTTTATTTTTTATTAACATATAATATATTATTAGCCCCAGGGGTACAGGTCTGTGAATCATCAAGTTTACACACTCCATAGCACTCACTATAGCACATACCTTCCCCAAAAGTATGATGATTTTTAAAAGGCAATATCGATAGTAAGTTAATACAAAAATATACTCATTTAGAATGAATGTAAGGTTAGGAAGAAGAGAAAAATTGGACAATATGTGGCAAGGTTGAATGAAAGAGTTTTTGAGTTTTCTCAGAAGTATTGCGGTGCTCAGGAGTCTTGGAGAGGTCCCTGAGCATCCTTCTGTGTCCCCAGAGTGGCTTCACTCCTCTCTCTGGCAGATCACAGAAATGCCAAGTCCATTACCTTTTCCACACCAACTGTATCTCTAGCCCTTCTTCTGGCTTCCATTTAGAGCTGCAGGAGAAGAATCAAGGTTGCCATGGTCCAGAGATCTCTCTTTTTAGGTTTTGAGTGAGATCAGATGAACCCAAAGAATTTTCTGACCTTTACCCTGTCCCTGGCCAAAATGCTCATGCATCTATAAGTAGAACCATCCACTCAAAGCACAAGGAAATCAGAAGGAACCTGGCCTGACGGTTCAGTTTTATTCAGCCAGGATTTTCACTCTCCAATAGGGGGCTTTATTCTGTATGTCTTGTTGATCCCATTAAGGGAGTGTAAATAAAACCTGGGGAGTAAGTGGTTGAGTAAAGACAGAGGGTAAGAAAAATGAAGGGAGCTTTGGTTTAAGTTTTGTCAGAGAGCTGTGACTCTGGTGATGGGGAATCAAAGAATAAATGAAAAGTGCTGAACTCTTGGAAAGGTAATTGATTGGAGGAGGTTGGAGGCTGTGTTGTGGATATGTCATAAACATTTAGGATGATACTGATTATGGGTATGCTCTTCCAAACTGAAGATAGTTCAGATGGTAAAAAGAAGTTGGAGAGAGAGAGGGGGTGGGGGGAAAGTGCGCGTGTGAGAGAGAGGTGGGGGAGGATGAAAACAGTAATGACCTAGTGTCTGGCTTCGAGCTGGCAGGTGCTCTTGTGGTAGTTGAGTGTGAATTGTATCAGTGTACAGGACATTTAGCAAGAGGGGTAGTGAAGTTTCTTCTGGGATTTCATTAAGCCCCTTTCTAGCCATCTTATTATTTTGGAAATTGAATAAACTCTTTCAGGACACCAGAGCTAATTAATACACTTGGTAATCTGCGACTTCATTAAGTGGAACTCCTTGAGGGTCCCGTGAAGCTTCAAAATGTGCATTCTAGGAATAATTGTGTTGCTTTTCAGTAATAATAACAATAGATGGGAGCTGTTGGACATTTCTAATGTGCAAGGCCCAGTGCTTGGAGCTTTATCTAATTCTCCGTGAATCTGCACAGCCATCCTGGGGGGAGGATTGTCCCCAGCCCGTTCTCAAAGCCTCCAGTCCCCTTATTGGCTGCCATTTCACATATTGCAACTGTATCCCTGGTGTCCTCATCTCATTATCTATATAATACTGTAGAACGAAGAGGACCCACAAATCTGCTCACAGGAAATGTATTGTGTCACCTAAACCTGATGGCCATGAAACCAGCCCAAAAGTCGATGTGAAAGATGTGTAATGCACTTGACAATATTTAGACCTGGTCTCTGAATTTTAAAAATATTTCCTTTGATGCATGTTGTCAATTTTCACCCCAAGGAAATATGGAGGGCTCTCTTTTCTAGACTTCGCTTTTTATTCAGAAAATTCATCTTACTGCATTCCTCTTACTTCTCTTTATTCCCTTTAGCCTCTCGTGCTGTGGTTATCTATCATTCCTATTAGGTAAATTGATCCTATTTCCAAACTTTAATTAGCATTTTGTTATTGATTAAACTTAGAGGTCATGTGCTACTCACAGAATTAATGAGAATATTATGTGTAATGGTTATTTTAAAAGGCAATTTTATTGATTTCAGATATAAAGCCATTACATCCTTCAAGAGAGCAATATATTGGGGGGTAGGAATGATGCCTTCACAGCCACTAGTTCAAGATTTGTCTGCTAGTTTCAAGGATTTTCTTTTTGAAATGTCAAAACTAAAAAGGGAAACAAAAATAACATTAACAGACCCACATAGGAAATTATATTATTTGAGGATGTCAAATTGGAAGATGGCACATGTTTTTTTGCAGACTTCCCTGCTTCCTGAAAATAGCAATGAATAACAGAGACAATCTTTAATGCCATCTTTGAGCTTTTTGCTTGATAAAAAGAACTGCTGTATAGCTTTGAAGGAAACAACAACAATAACAACAACAAAACCCCAACCCTTTGCAGAAATAGTTTATCCTTTCCAGAGCATCTTCTTGTCTCCGTGCATAAGTGCACTCCCAGTGGCATGCTTGATCTATCTTCACAGCCCTACATATCTTCAAGTATGTGCATAAATTCTGTCAGGAAGGAACTACGACCTCGTTGTGAGTAACTGCAGGCAGCGCCGTGCATGGGGTTCTATTGCCTGATGTAAAACATGGCCCTGGATGATCACTCTCTACGTTGTTTGTGAGGGTTATAAGGTTGGCTGGGAGCTCCTCGCCCTGGTGGCCACCATCACGGAGACTCTGTTGCAGAGCCCGTGCCCAGGAAAAGCACTGCTTTCTGGAAAGGGTCGTTCCCCGCCCACCCCCATCACCCCAGGTGTTTAGTCAGCTTCAAATCATTTCACCCATCTCTGCCTCAGTTTCCTCCTTCGCCAAAGGGGGGTATTTTGGTGTCTTCACCATAAATTCATTATGTGATGAAATGACATAGAGACCCCGGAACACCTCCAGCCGTGCGTGGCACGTAGTAAAATACGCTCTCGGTAAATGTGAGTTTAAGGCAATTTTTGTCTTGGTTCTTTGGAATAGGCCTGAGTTCATCCATCTCAGGAGCCCCATGATTTCTTTCTATTTCAGATCTGCTTTTACTTGTGTGCTTTTTCCTGAAGTTCAAGGCATAATTTTGTACTCTTTTGGTATGTTCCTGAGAGCACAGATGTGAGTGAAAGTGAAGAGCGATTTAGTGTGGAGTGTCATGCTGGGTCAGCCTGTTAACTGCTTCCTCTCTGCAGTGCCTGTAAGAGGCTGAGACGGCCTTCACTGGCGGCCCACAGGATTGTTGGAGCCAGCCTCCCGGAAGCGCTTGCCTCCCAGCCTCCCGGAAGTGCCTGCCTCTCAGTCTTCTATTCAGTTCTCTCCTCTTAGCGGGTCTCTGCCATCCTTGTCCTTGTCCCTTTGGTTTCTCATCTTCCCTGACCCTCTCTGTCTCCCCTCTTTGGATTGTGACCCACGTCTGCTGCCTATTGCATTTTTGATTGGCATCTCCTTAAATGCCTCACCTCAAGAAATCCCCTCAGCCCTCTGCTCTATGGAAGGTAAATCAGATAGGAAGGGGGAAGGTGCTGTGTTGACTAAAATCCTCACAAGAGCCCTATTACTGTAGGCATTTATTATCCTCTTGTGCAGCTGATGCTCTAAATAGCACAGAGAGAAGAAATAACTTCCTGAGGCCATAGGACTGATTCATGATTTTGTGGGTCTTGAGGACCATGGTTGAAGATGGTTGGCGCCTTTTTAACCGTGCAGGGACTTAGGAAGACAGTGGTGTGCTGTTTACCCTACAGCACGGTAGTGCCAGTGGGGGCAGAGCTCTCATAGGCAGGAGTCAGAGATCTCAGAGGGATCTTTGCAAGAGGATCATGAGTGAAACACAGCCCCACAGGTGAGGCAGAGCCAGCTGGTTTCCACCCTGCAAATAATTTCTTCTTCTGTCTTTGTTTCAGGAGCCCGATATTTAGTTACCCCTTTTGCCATGGGATACAGACAGCTCTTCCCAGCCTTCCTTGCCACTAGGTGTGGCCATGTAACAATTCTGGTTGCTGGGTCGTAAATCGCGTGTTAGTGAGGATTTTGAGAATCCTGTATCCTCCGTAGGATGCCTTTTTCTGTTCTGACATCCCTTCTCCTGGCCTATGACTCAACCAGGATGGCCTTGAGGGTGGAAGCCATGTGCTAGCAAATTGTTTCCCTGATGACACCACGAAGCTGTCACACCAGACCGGAACTGCTTCTCGGACTATGTTATGTAAGAAAGAAAGAAATTTCTGTCTTTTTTGGTCACTAAGTGTGTACAAGAAACACAGTTAAGTGTTAGGTCTATAGTTAGGCGAAACAGCATTTAGAAGAAAACTATAAAAATATAACATAGGAGAGGAAAAGCACGGGGGGGGGGCAGTGTAAACAGGCATGAAGGGACGAACAAACAGTAGAGAATCTGCTCAAAGACCCAGTCATCCTGAGGAAAGGACAGGGGAGCTCTTGGCATTCCAGAATCCAAGGTAAAAAGGGCATAAGTGAGACAGATTTCTGTATTAGCCACCACTGGGTCCAAGATCTAGGAATCAACTCTGGGCTACTGGCTTGTGCATTCACTGTCTGACCCCCTTCAATCATGAGGCCATTGAGAAGGACAGCAGTGGACCCAGCATTGGGAATTGTTGACCACATGTGCAAACAATCTACCTTTTGGGTGAAGGACCGTGTGGCTTATGTTTGCTCATTGCTACCAATCACCACTGCAGTGGACCCTGGGAAAAATCAAACCCCAGCTTTCCTGCCATAGCTACTGGGCCTCTGGTATGGGCCATGGTGGAGTCCTCTCCAGCCTTTTCATTCATATCATCATATCATATCATATCATATCATATCATATCATCCCAAATGCTATGGGGCTAAATTTATTCATGCTCCACATTCCTGTTTTCTTTTGCTCAATGCATCAAACCCAAGGTCCTCTGGTCACGCATCACACCCAAACTGTTATTGTCATGAACCAACCCTCCACTCTTCTCTCTTCCTGTTCTTTTTACATCTCCAAATGTTTTCTCAACTTCTTGACTTGAATTGAAACCTTGTTGGTCCCCAAGGCCATGGCTTCTCCCGTAGTCCTCTCAATGGTCAGCTGTCAATCTTCTCACAACCTTTGTTTCTCAGGGTTAAGAGGTGCCTTTCTTGGTCTGAAATGCAACTTTCTGACGAGTGTGTCTGCACCATCCTGAGGCTCACATCGTTGGTTCCTCTTTCTCCATGTGACCTCCAGATGGATCTATATGATTCATGGAGGACTGGTTCATTGGCAGTGATCTACATATGCTGAATAAGTAGATGATTGGAATTTTCTTTGTTTTTTAGGGTGAAAGTACAGCTAAGTGGTAACCATGTATAAATTAATTTGCTTTATTGAGTTAAAATGGGACTTGAGCAACATGAAATTGTATTCTCTGTGTATACAACTGAACAATTATAGTGAAGGCGAGGTTTTGTATATAGGGTATAGATTGCTTTACTTAAAAAAGGAATGGCCGTAGAGGATCTCTTGATGGTTACATGTCTCAATTATATTAATTATAAAATTAATTATAAAGTCACTGGGTAGGAATGTGTGGGCTATTATATGGCCAGTACCTAGTAGGCATTAGTTCATTTTAATAACTGAGTATTAGCTATAAAGAGATGAGAACCATTAAACATATTTTGATTCTTTTTTTTTTGTTGTTCTGATTTCTGTATCACTTCTGTGTATACGATTTCATTTTTAATTTTAGAAGTTAGACTGTAACTCGTTCTAAGACAAGGCTCAGGCTTTTGCAAATTATAATATGCTTTATTTTAAAATTTGACCTGAAAGTGAAAGGTAGGCCTAGCAGGATACAACCCATTGGTAATCTTACTCATATTTGTTAAGAAAAGCCTAGGAAAGCCTTTTAGCCAGCATCAGAGCCAAAAGACATGCAGATTCTGCTAGCAGCCCCAATGAATATAAGATTAAAATTAAACTTTCTCAGAATAACAGACCTCTATGCCCTCTCTGGGTGAGGAAAAAAATATTTCTGACACTGATAATGAATTACATCCATGTGTTTCAAGTCTCCAGATAATAACTACAGAGCATGTTTAGTTCCAGGCTGTCCATATGACTGTAGCTTTCATTCATTCCTAGCCTGATCCCACCTTCCCCTTTTTGTGTGCATTCTAGTGTTACCCATGGGCCTATCAGGACAAAGCCCAGGCCAGAAAACTTACGGCTGTGAGTTCATGGCAGGTGGCCATGGTATTCTGCCTGGTTATCTCTGAGATTAGAGACACAGTTGATAAATGCCAGCCTGCCAAGCATTTATTACCACATCCCAGCTGTGCGTGGGGCTGGGTGTGCGTCCCTCGGATGGCTGTATGCAGATGCACCTGTTTCACTCTGAGTTCTGGCATGTCTCAGAATTTCTGATGATGGTAGCTAAATAGATGGGGCTATTTGGGGCCCGATGGAAGGGGCAAAATTCCTTGCCTAAAAGGAAGCTTGGCCTGAAAAATGGCATCATCAGAAATTCAGATGAGAGCCTATCTGCTTTCCAATTAGTTTCCCTTTCAAATTTGTAAATCCCTCACATGGTGGAACCCATCCTAGATTAGGCTGGTTGGAATAATGATATCTTACACCCCAGGTTTCTGTGACTAATACTGGTCTTTACTAGTGAAATCCACAGGAAATTTAACAAAATAGAAAAATTTAGAAATTGATAGAGAAAGTGAAAATCCATCATTTTTATGGAGAGTTGTGTTTTGGTGCCATTGCACGAATGATGCTACATTAATTTTTAATTCCTACTGCATAGTTTCTCTTCCAGTGCTCAAGGTACACAGCTCTATGAACCATATAATATGTTGGTGTTAACACTATTCTTAGAGTGTAAGCTTCAGATGTGACTGGAAAGATACCAAATAATGGGCTGATTGTTCTCTATATCACTCGCTTTTATAGCCCTCAGCAAGCACCATATGGAAACTACATGAATGCATTTTCATGAAATTGATGAGGGTGTATATTTAATACTTATTAGGTAATAAGAGTAGCATAGTTTCATTATAAAACAGATTTCTACCTATCTATCTGAACTTTTTCAATGTAAATGCAAAAAAATAATACTGTATGTGTATGTCTTTACACATACACACGCACACACATTGCAGTATCTATAGCAGATTTCATCCCCTGAATCCTGTTTTTAATGTCTTTTAAAAAATGAATTGTTCTGACACCAATGAAGCTTACATGAATCACACCAGAGAACTGCATTTTAATGCCTTGATACATCATAGAACAATTAGAGGGAGTGAAGGGCAAATGTATTTTTCTTATTCGGGTATTTCTCACATCCGTTTGAAATTCCTGATCAGAGGCTTTAATGCTTTCTGGCTACTATCCCCTCTGCAGTCTACTTCCTCTTCATGTAACTGCTGTGATTTCATCAAATGCTTTTTTCTTTACTTCCTACCCTAATTGTCTATGGTCATTGACACTGCTGTCCCCTTGCAAAGTGAAAATGGAGGTCATATCCTTCAGCTCCTCGCACCTTGCTGACCACCCTGTGACAAGCTGTGTGTCAGGATCCGTGATACAAACCTAGAACACTGAGCCAGATAGCTACTCCCCTCCCAGGATGCTCCAAGAAGGCGGGCAACTCTCTTTCCATAATGTCTACAGTCCCAAGAACTCTCAAGGACTTTTCATGTCTCACAGTTTTAGGAACTGATCTCAAAACCATCTTTCAAAAGCAGAAAATAATTTACATGAGGAATTAAGGAAGTGCTAAATGTAAGCCAAAATATTTCTATTTCAGTTTACCAACAGAACTGTTGGTAAACTTTCTACTGTTAGATGAGAGGGTTTTTTTTTTATAATCTTCCTCGGGAACCCATTTCTCTGCTAGCCCCTCTTCGGTTGGAGTTGGTTCTGCCATTTTTGGCATGTCCTGGGGCATCATCTTGGGTCTTCAGAGTATGCAGTAGTCCCCTGGTCACATACCCATAGCTTGAGCTGAAGTAAAGGAGAAAAATGTCTTTCTATATTTTTTCCTTTCATGACATCAACTTCCTCACCTGTTTATGTCATCATCACCATCATTTTTATTACTTCTGTTTTTTAAATTATGGTTATTGTTTGGCTGGTAAGACAAACTTCTGTCCTTTGGGCTTACACAGACCTTACCACCATCAGTCCTCAGCCAGTCCTACATCCCCCACTCACTCCACCCCAAACCACAGTCCACAGTACCTTAGAGAGGGGTCAGCAGTGTCCATCCCAAGTGATTGCAGCATGGCCACAATTCTCAGCCTGCTCTCTCCTGTTTACATAAACAGATGTGTAACAGGCTTATGGAGTCCCAGTTCAGTACTTTGTAGGACTGAATTCGACACTCCAATTTTTAGGGAACAGAGTTACATATCGTCTAAATGTCTTTTATATTGTAAGAATGCTGAAACTCTCTAAATATGTTGTTTTCTATTATTTTATTAGATACTTTCTTACTCCAAAAATCTTTACTTTCTTCTCCTCTCAGAAAAAAAAAAAAAAAACATAATAAAAAGGATGCTATTTTCTAGGGGAAGTATGGCACCATAGGTGGCTATCCTTATATTGTGTTTGTAGGAAACTTAAAATTTTACATTCAGGTTGTATGAAAGTCACCTAAATGTCTACACAGCGTGGTGATATACTGCTATTTTTCTTCCACTTACTCTCTCTTTGTCAAGAAAACACAAAGCCTTTTATAAATATTAACTCTCAACAACCCCAGAGGACTAGGTAAGTGGCAGCTGGAGAGAAAGTTACAGGATTGGACAGATGATATTCTGGACATCATAGAGTACACCAGAAACAAGAAAGATCTGTTAATTTCACAATTTCTCAGACTGGGGTATTTTCTGATTAGGATGAGTCTACCAATGTGGATATATTCCTCTAACTGGAAAACTTACATCAACAGGAACTTCTATTTGCCTGGGCACTTGCTGCCAGGCAAACTAATAGGAAAATATCTCTAGGATAAAAATTAAAAGAAAGCTTTTTGTAGAATTTAAAAAATATTGTAAAAAGAGGAATTGAATTGAAATATTGGCATCAGTTTTAATGGCCAGGTATTATAGCAGTGCATATTAGAAAACGTGAGTTCTTTATTGTTTTATACGCTAGGCACATAGTAGGTACTCAGTATGTATGTCATTGCTTTGAAAGTTTCTATGAAAGCCTATTTCCATTGTGGAATTTTTTTTTTATTATTATTTGCCTGTGGTTTAAAAGTTGAAGTCACTTTTCATTTATTTTCTTCAAAAGATGTGTATTAACAGGTTATGATGAATCTCAGTGCACATCTTTTTCAATAACAATGTCTTCCTATAGAATCTGAGGAAATTAGAAAATTCTCTGAATCTGTTTGTAGATCTAATCCACATGTATTCAGGTTATATAAATGTAGTCAATGTTATATGTTCAAAGAAAAAATATATTCAGGGTTGAATTTGCTAATTACTTTCTAGAATTTGAATTATTTTATTCAAGGAGATAAAATAAATAAAATAAATTTTATTCCCTTGAATGAAATAATTGTGCCCATTTTGGGGGCAAACAGGACAAGAAGTTTGGAAACAGGAGAACTGAGGTGAAGTGTACTACAAAATAGATGTGATACAGGTTTGCTATTTCAGTGGTGAAGAATTCTATTCCCGAACATGGCAAACTCACATGTTCAAATAATAGTATTTCATTTTTCATTGCTCTATATAGTAAGTGACTAGATTAACTATTGAAAATATATCTTCTTTCTCCAGAATCCAAAGAGAGAAGAAAATTTCACCAGCTAAATTTATTAACTTGCACTGCTAAAGCAGATGGTATGATAGGAAAATATTGATTTTTCTATACTGACAGAGCAGCTGATAACTTATTTTTGGTTTGACTTAATGTATAAACTGTGAGTTAGGTCAAGGGATTTTTATGCTATTTTGTACTGGCTTATCTTGGACTTTACAAATCCAAATATTGACTTTTCGAGGGAAAAAATTTAATTTAACCCATTGGGGTTTTCATAAGACAGCCACAGATTTCCCTCAAAATTTGGTCTTCTAGGACAAGCACTTGTCTATTTCCCGTCAGGTAGCCATAAAAAGGGCACCATTCAGTAGGGGAGGATAGCCTGGCTGTGTCCACACGTATTACTCTTTTTTGTGCTACCTCTGTTCCTTTGCGTTCTGAATTTGCTGGGGGTATATTTTTAACTATTTGTTCTGTCCACACCTAAAGATCCTGCATTGTATTTCTGTGTTTTTTTTTTGTTTTGTTTTGTTTTTTCCTGTCTGTGACATGGCAGTTGAGGTGAAGACCAAGGTAAGTGAATGAATGTTCCCTACCCTGTGGTTTATAACTGACTCCCTCCTCAGGGCAGGACATTTTGATGTCTGCACAGTGATTCTCAGTGTGCGTCTGTCTTACTCACAAACAGTGCCCTTCTACAAAAGAAGGCAAACTTAGGAAAATCCCAGGAGTCACTTTTGTATGTGAATCTATATCTATGTGTTTAGGTTACATACATTCAGTCATTTTCAGAAATAAGCAAAATACATTAATTTTTGCAGGTGGATCCCAAATGCTAAGTTTGGATATTTTGATAATGGAGTAATGTTACAGAGCATGTGTGTCATGGACCTCTGTGTCCTTATTTCAGTAATGACACCTACTTCCTTTAGGAGGATTCTTTTATTTTCTATTTTTTTTATTATGAAATATTTTATTCCTACATAAAAGAACAGAGAATAACGTAAAAATATCCTTACATCTCTGGTTTAAGGAAAAAAAACCTAACAAATAGAGTTGAAGATCCCTGTGGGTCCTCCCAGACCTTTAGTCTTTCTCTTGGATGCAAACCTAAGCTAAGTGTAGTGTGATCTTTTTCTGCATGTTTTTATACTTTTACTATGGGTACCTACATATCTAAACAAAAAAGTGAGATGATAGTTTTGCATATTTAAAAAATATATAAAAGGCACGATGACACCTGCTAGGCTCTCACAGTCTGCTTTTTAGCTCAACATTGTTTTTGGAGATTGAGCACATTAATGTTTATAGATATGGTTTATTCTCATTGGGGTATACTTCTGCATTGTATGAATTTATCCAATCCAGTTTTATTTGTCCTTCCTCTTGTTGATGGGCATTTTGATTTTCCCAATATAGGCTGTTGATGAAGTCTACATTTCCACGTGCACACATCTGAGATTTTTCTCAAGGGTATCTATCTAGGAGTGGAATTCCTGGGTTGTAGGGCATACATATCTTTAACTTTACTAGATATTGCCAAATTGCTCTCCAGTTTATGTTTACATCAGTGGTGTGTAAGAATTTTAGTTGCTCTATATCCTCATCAGCAATGGTGTAGTCAGATTTTATTTTTTATTTATTAATTTACTTTTAAAAGATTTTATTTATTTTTTTGACAGACAGAGATCCCAAGTAGGCAGAGAGGCAGGCAGAGAGAGAGAGGGAGAAGCAGGCTCCCCGCTGAGCAGAGAGCCTGATGCGGGGCTCAATTCCAGGATCCTGAGATCATGACCTGAGCCGAAGGCAGAGGCTTCAACCCACTGAGCCACCCAGGCACCCCTATAGTCAGATTTTAAATTTTAATTTTAGTTGTCAGTCCAGTGCATACAAAAGCAGGATCATATGTTCATATCAAATATTTTATATATATAAATATAAATATTATATATATATTTGAATATATATTTGAATATATATATATATTTGAATTCAGAGAGAGTACACAAGTGAGCAGTGGGAGTGGAGGGGCAGAGGGAGAGAGAATCCCAAGCAGGCTCCACACCCAGCATGGAGGCTGATGCAGGGCTCAATCTCACAATGTTGAGATTGTGACCTAGACCAAAATCAAAGAGTCAAATGCTTAACCGACTGAGCCACCTAGGTGTCTCAGTATCTTGTATTTTTTATCCACTTTTCCCTGATGACTAATAAAGTTAATCATCTTTTCATATCATTATCAGTCATTGAAGTTTTTTCTTCAATGAGTTTTTTTATAACCTTTGCTTTTTTTGGTGGTTGTCTTAGTTCAGGTTGCTGTAACAAATATGCCATAGACTAAACGACTTATAAACCATGGAAACTTATTTCTCAGCATTCTGGAGCCTGGAAGCCTGAGATCAGAGTGCCACATGCTTGGGTTCTGCCGAGGGCCCTCTTCCAGGTTGCAGATTGTCAACTTCTGGTATCCTTACTTGGTGGAGAAAGAGGAAGGGAGCTCTCTGAGGTCCCTTCTTTTATTTATTTATTTATTAATTATTATTATTATTATTATTATTTCCCCAAGAGGGAGTGGGGAAGCGGTAGAGGGAGAGGGTGAGAGATAAAATCTTACTAAGGCTCCACGCCCACTGAGGAGTTCGACCTGTGGCTCCATCTAATGACCCTGAGATTATGACCTGAGCCAAAATCAAGAGTCAGATGCTTAACTGACTGAGCCACCCAGGTGCCCCCATTCTGAGGTCCCTTTTAAAGGACCTTTATAATTCCATTTATAAGGACTCCACCTTGGTGACCTAATCACCTTGTAAAGTCTCCACCTCCTAATACTGTCACACTGGGCATTAGGATTTCTTTTTACTTTTTAAAAAAGATTTATATATTTATTTATTTGACAGAGATCACAAGTAGGCAGAGAGGCAGGCAGAGAGAGAGGGGGAAGTGGGCTACCTGCCAGGCAGAGAGCCCAATGTGGGGCTTGATCCCAGGACCCTGAGATCATGACCCGAGCCAAAGGCAGAGGCTTAACCCACTGAGCCACCCAGGTGCCCTGGCATTAGAATTGCAGTGTATGAATTTGGTGGGAAAGCACAGCATTTTGTCCATAACAGTGGTGATATTTCTTGTTGTCTTGTAAGAATTCTTTATATATTCTGGGCTCTAACCCTTTGTTACATGTATAGCAAAGATCTTTTTCCTAATCTCTGACTTTTCTGTTTGTTTTTAAAAAAATGCTGTCTTTTCACTACATCTTTATCTTTGGGGTAAATACCCAGTAGTACAATGGCAGGGTCATAGGGAAGCTCTATTTTTAATTTCTTGAGGAATTTCCACACTGTTCTCCAAAGTGGCTGCACCAACTTGCATTCCCACCAACAGTGTAAGAGGGTTCCTCTTTCTCCACATCCCCTCCAACACATGTTGTTTCCTGTCTTGCTAATTTTGGCCATTCTAACTGGTATAAGGTGGTATCTCAATGTGGTTTTAATTTGAATCTCCCTGATGGCTAGTGATGATGAACATTTTTTCATGTGTCTGATAGCCATTTGTATGTCTTCATTGGAGAAGTGTCTGTTCATATCTTTTGCCCATTTTTTGATATGATTGTCTGTTTTGTGTGTGTTGAGTTTCAGGAGTTCTTTATAGATCCTGGATATCAACCTTTTGTCTGTACTGTCATTTGCAAATATCTTCTCCCATTCCGTGGGTTGCCTCTTTGTTTTTTTGACTGTTTCCTTTGCTGTGCAGAAGCTTTTGATCTTGATGAAGTCCCAAAAGTTCCTCTTCAAAGATACAGATGTAGTGAAAAGAAGGGCCATCTGTACCCCAATGTTTATAGCAGCAATGGCCACGGTTGCCAAATTGTGGAACGAACCAAGATGCCCTTCAACGGACGAATGGATATGGAAGATGTGGTCCATATACACTATGGAGTATTATGCCTCCATCAGAAAGGATGAATACCCAACTTTTGTATCAACATGGACGGGACTGGAAGAGATTATGCTGAGTGAAATAAGTCAAGCAGAGAGAGTCAATTATCATATGGTTTCACTTATTTGTGGAGCGTAACAAATAACATGGAGGACAAGGGGAGTTAGAGGGGAGAAGGGAGTTGAGGGAAATTGGAAGGGGAGGTGAACCATGAGAGACTATGGACTCTGAAAAACAATCTGAGGGTTTTGAAGGGGCAGGGGGTGGGAGGTTGGGGGAACCAGGTGGTGGGTATTGGAGAGGGCACGGATTGCATGGAGCACTGGGTGTGGTGCAAAAATATGAATACTGTTATGCCAAAAAAATAAAAAATTATAAAAAAAAGTCTTTGAACTGTAATTTTTTACATTTCATTGATCTATTTAAACAATTCTTTTCCTTTTAGTTTTTCTTATTTAAGATATCATTCCCTAACTCCAAGTCATTAAGAAACTCTCCTAGAATTTTACCATCTGCCTTTTCATTTTTGTGGTTTGTATTTTCATGGCTACATTCTATTTCTTTTTCTATTTTTTAAATTTTTTAAAATTTGTTTCATTTTTTTTAAAGAACAAATTTTTTAATTGTTATGTTAGTCACCATACATTCTGCTTTTATAATCTCATAAATATGTGTCGCTAGTGTATGAGTTTGCACAGTCAGACCAGGATCCAGAATTCCATCTGTAAACCATTTCTATGTGAAATCCACTCATACTCAGCATTTTTGTGAGCTAGTCAATTTTCAGAATTTCATGTGGGTGAGTGGGATCTACGTGAGCGAGAGGAATTACATGGAGATATAGTTGCTTGCGTATCCCCTCAAGCCCCGCAGGAAGTATAATCTCCCCTCAACTCTTGACTATTTCTTTCTTGGGGAATAACCCTGCCATGGTGTTCTGTTGCCTCCAGACACCTGGAGTTCTGGTAAATAGAATTTCTCACCTCATTACAATTATTTTTTTTAAAGTCTTTATTACTTATAACTGGGTAAGCCTCTAAGGGTGGGCTACCTATCCCCCAAAATGATTATTTTAATGGAGTTTATTAAATACTGTGGATGTAAAGAGTTTTAAACCATACATCATTGAGGGCCCATAACTGGTCAAATTTAATTGCGGCTGGAGCCATGAGTATGAGGAGATAACTGGTGACCTGAATATCTCTTCAGCATCATTAGGAGATCTTCAGATCACAGAAATATCTATCTCTGAAATTTTAACAGGGAAATCAAGCAAGGAGCGGTATTATTTGAAAGTAAATGAAGATGAACATTATAACTTTTAGAGCAAAATTAGGGATTTGAGGCTGAGACCATTGAAATACAACCAAATTCTGAGAAAAAGAGACATGCTATTAGCATGTGGGCTGAGCAGCAGCAGAGAGGGTGCCCACCTAATGTGTAGTTTGTTTAGTGAATCGTTTCTGGTCCCCACCCCTTCCCTCACCTGACTCCACCTCCAGACCCATTGTCATGGAGTGGGAAGCAGGTGTTCAGAGATGAAGGAAGGCTTCCGGGTGGGGCGAGGCTGGTGGTAAAGGCAGCTTGCCTCTCACGCCCTTCAGATCTCAGTCCAAATGCCTGCATCCCAGCAACAGATTCAAAATATCACATACCTGCTTTGTCCAATTTGCGATGTGGCATATAAACAGTAGTCGCCCCAGAAGCAGGAGTCTGTTTTTGTGATGTGTCACGTGCCTGTCGGTGGCTTTCAGTTCACCCAGTGATTAGTAATTCCTGGTTGCTAATGGGTGATGAGACACAGCTCCGATAGCTTGGAGAGAAAATAATTGGTCATTCCATTAAATTGAATTCTAGATGAGAACTGCCAATGGCAGTGGGGGTACCAACCAGTCATATAGAGAAATGTTGCCCTTCCCCAGTGTTGTCAGTCAGAAGCACTTCTGGTGATACAAAGTTGCATGTAGTCTCTTACAGTAATGTGAGAAAGAAATATGAAAGAAGGGTTAATGGAATGCTATAAGGTGGGAGTTTAAAATTTGTTTTTTATCTAACATGTTCTGTTACTTTACATTGTTTGTTTTAGGGATGCCTGGGTGGCTCAGTCAGTTTAGTGTCTGCCTTTGGTTCATTCAGGTCATGATCCCAGCATCCTGGGATTGAGTCCCGCATCTGGCTCCCTGTGCAATGGGGAGCCTGCTTCTCCCTCTCCTTCTGCTGCTCCTCCTGCTTGTGCTCTCTCTCTCTCTCTGACAAATAAATTTTTAAAAATCTTATAAAAAATTTAAAAAAATTTAATTAAAGTAATACATGCTCATTGTAGAAGGTTTAGGAAAGCAAAGAAGTAATGGGTACCATAATGATTAGGACATGGGCTATGATATCTCAGTCTCTGGGTTTGTGTTTTTGGGTGTATTATGTAGACCTCTCTCTGATGAGTTTGCCCTCTTTTTAAATGGGGTTAATAATCTGCACCACAAGGTTGTTGTGAGGGTTAACTGAGGTGATTGCTGGCCTTAATGTTAGCACCTATTGTGGTTATTGGCCTATTTATGGGAGGTCGTATAGCAGTGTGGTTAAGAGCATCTTCTAGAATGGACTGCCTAGGCTCAAACCCCATTCCTGCCACTTCTTAGCAGTATATCCTTTGACAAATTCCTTAATTTCTCAGTTTTTCTGTTTTCTCGTCCATAAAATGGGGATAATAAAAGTTTTTAACCATAGGTTTGTTCTGAGAACTATATAAATTCATATACATAAAGAACATAAATAAAACCTACTTTGTACATAACAGGCAAATGTTGATTGTTATCATTATTGTGCAATTTCTGAGCAGTCATGCTGACTTCTAGTATGTTTCATTTGTGTTGCATATATATTTTTTGTTCTGCCTATAACACCTGTAAGCATTCCTTTTAATGACTACATAATATTCCCTGGAGTGGGCATTCTGTGACTCCCTGAGCCTCAATATTGGCCTCTTTTTTTTTTTTTTTAAGATTTTATTTGTTTATTTGGCAGACAGATATCCCAAGTAGGCAGAGAGGCAGACAGAGGGGGTGGGGGAAGCAGGTTCCCACTGAGCAGGGAGCCCGATGCGGGGCTCAAGCCCAGGACCCTGGGATCATGACCTGAGCTGAAGGCAGAGGCTTTAACCCACTGAGCCACCCAGGCACCCCTCAATATTGGCCTCTTAAAGTGTCTTTCCTCCCCCTGCCACAGAAATATTATTGTGCATACCATTTGTTGAAAATTCTGATTCTTTCCCCAAAGTGGAGATTTATATTAATTTTTACAGCACATCACATATACATTCAAAGAAGTATAGAAGGCACTATGAGGCACCACAACCAGTTTCACACAAACTAACATGTTACCATATTTACTTTTGATTTATTCTTTGCTGAGACATGATGGTGTCATAGGGTGGGCGGGGGAGAGATGGTGGTGGAGGGATGTAATCTGGCAAACAGCTCCTCTCAGAAGCACTGAAGGCTGTCTCCGTCCCAGGCCCCTCCCTCCTACTACAGAGGTGACTTCCTGCTGTACATTATCCTGGTCCAAGCGTGGGTCGTCTGCAGCTTCCTGTTTTCTCTGAGTACACTAAGACAGGTTGCCATTTTAGAAGGACTTTGACGAAAAAATAAAGAGAAAACAAAAGGGGAAGGAATGGAACACACATGAAAGCATAGCAGTCTAATTTTCTGTCAGCACTGGCCTTGGTCTCCTTACCCTTGCACTCCTGCCTCCCAGCCCCGACTCCCCTGGTCCCCTGAGTCTACATAGTTCTCTGTAGACTGGCCTCTCTCTAAGCCCAGACCCCACCTGCAACTCCAGGATGCATTTCTGGGACCCTGTTTATCACATTATCTGGGTGCCTATCCTCTCCTGCCTTGGGGCCACTGTGGGAAGTCGGGGAGCAAGAACAAAGCCAGCTGTGTTCCTGGGGCTGGTATAGGCAAGGCTGATTTTGAACATCGTATCTAGTCTAAGAGCAAGGACTCTGAATTAACGAAGAAAGGGATAGAAGATGATGAGCCTTTATTGAATGATTCCTTGTACCAGGTGTTTTGCATAGATAATCTAGTTTATATCTTCCTCCAACTGCAAGGTAGGGTTTATTTTTCTCACATTAATTAATGGATGGGAAGACTGAATCTTGGGTAATTGAAGTGTTATGCTTAAGATCATCATTGCCTGTTTATGATATAACAGTTGGCTTTATTTTTTTTTTTTAAGATTTTATTTATTTGAGAGAGAAGGAGAGAGAGAGAACAAGCAGGGGGAAAGGCAGAGGGAGAAGCAGGCTGAGCTGAGGAGGGAGCTCAGTGTGGGGCGTGATCCCAGGACCCTGCAATTATGACCTGAGCCCAAGGCAGATGTTTAACCAACTGAGCCACCCAGGAGCCCCGTGCAGTCTGTATTGTCAATAACTATGTTACAAACACTGCAGTGTAACAGTATGCATGTGTGTTTGTGTGTGTGATTTTATGTGTGTGTGTGTGTATATATCTTTGTCTATCATATTTCTGCTGTATTTCCAGCACACAGAATAATGTTCAGCACACAGTGGGTGTTTAATAAATAGTAGCAGAATGAATGAATAAATTTATACAAGTCAAGGTCCCAGTGTAAAAATATGAAGGAGATGGTGTTAATATCTTGAATGTCAAAATAACTCAAGATGAATTTATTGATAAGATGATTCAGTATAAAGATACAAGACAGAAGACCCATGTTTAATCCAGTTTTGGGACTGGAAAGAGCCATAGTCTTTGCATTTCTGTGTCCACAGACAGAAGGGACTGGGAGGGAGGGTGGGTGAGGTGGAACCTGGCAGAGGTTCCCAGAATCAGGGAAGAGAGTTGTGTAGAGCAGACCACCTCGAGAGTACTAATGACTGTTGGGTGAAGGACACAGCAGCTAGAGAAGAGGAAGCCAGGACAATAAACACCCAAGTCCCACTCTCTTCCCCCACCATCTCTTGTCTCCTGTCAGGGGTGCCCATCTGCCAAACCCAAGGGGAAGCCAGGGAGCAGGGGGCCCGTCACTGTAGTCTATACAATTGAGCCTCAGGACATTCGGCAGGGTGGACAGGGTTGGAAAGAAGACCTGGAGGGGCCAAGGGATATCTGCTGGAGAATGACTGCCTATGATGTCTTTCTTTCTCTACAAATCTGGCTATTTCCAGGACTTCACATTTCCTGTGGGAACATGCCAGTTACCAAATGTCAAATACCCAAGTCATGTGGATCCATGTGGGGGGAAGGCAAGCATGAGGGATATGTTTAAAATTTTCATCAGTAACTGGTTAGAGATGGAGACTGCAAGGAAGGAATTTGGCCTGGCCCTGCTTCATTAAGAAGGCATCTGTTAAAAGACTAGGGTTTAAGGAGTATTTTTGTCTTAGGCTCTCTGATATTATTTACTGCTGTCCGTCACTAGACAGATGGGCTTTCCTGGTGCTGAACCAAGCCTGGATGTGCACCATTCTTTTTCATGGTGGGTTTGCCTGCCCTTAGCAGGGACAGTCTTTATCACCACTTTTGTTTTTCCCTCCACTCCCTAGGTCACACGACTACTTGGTGGACATTTTCAGTCAAGAACCAAGAGCTGTTGCTCACAGCTGGGTCTGGCACACCATTTTCTTTCTCCTACAAAGGCACCAATGGCTCCCTCAATCATCCCCTTCTAGAGCTGCATCTTTTCACATGGGACAACTATGATACCTGGAAAGTTCCTGTACATTTTCCTTTTGGATAATTTGCCCAAATTAAGCCATTTACTATAAGTATAGGCTTCTAGAACTTCACTCACTCAAAGAGCTTACCTGAATCCCAGATTGTCTTACTATCATTCACACCTCCACGAAATTCCTACCTTAGACAACTGCTCTGTTATTCTTGGTACTTTTCTTTCCTTCTCTTTTATCCATTTTCCCTTCCAATATAGTTTATCAGCCTTGTGAAGGTATTTTAAATGTGGAGCATCATGTAATAATATGAATAAATTGCTGTAAGTCATAGAGGTTGCATTTCATGAGAATGATGTTATGTGGTGATTTTGTTCCATGACTCTTTTGAACCTCATACTTTTAACATGACCTGTTGATAAAAGAATTTGAATGGTGGAGGTAGATGGACCTGAGCTCATGTGACCATAGGTCCTGAAACTCTAGTAGCATCATTCATTCATTTATTGATTCATTCCAGGAACATTTATTGAGTGAATCCTGATACGAGTATCATGTACTTTTTAGGCTCTGGCAAATTGGAGGTAGACAAAGCTGACTGCAGATGCCTTTAGGATGTGGTGAAAATAGTCTCTCTCCTGGTGGCTGGTGCGTAGGATGAGATAAGATGGGATAGGGAAAGTGACCAACAGAGAATTTGGTACATGATTGTTTATTAAACCGTATTTGTCATCCTTTCCCTACAGATAATAAACATGATAGCAGATACATTTTTAGGAGTTTTGTGAAAGATCATCTGGAGGAAAAATATTTTTGAAAGGCCTTTTTAAATAGACAAATTTAAAGCATCATTAAAGCTTTACATTTTCTGATTTGTTTTCTTGGCTTTTGAGTTGTAAGGAAAGACACACTTTTTTTTAAGGGTGTAAGGTAGAGCAGTTATCTCACAGTCATCTGAAGTCAGCTTCCTTTTTTTCTGCCACTTGAAGAGCTTTAATTAGAAATCATGATTTTCCTTTTCTCAAAACTATCAGCTTATTAGAGCTGGTTAGGTTGTTTGTGATGATCTGTTTCATATGGACACTTTCCCTTAAAAATTTTTTCAGAAACATTTTTTAAAAGATTTTATTCCTTCTTTCCTTTCTTCCTTCATTAATTCATTTAGAGAACGAGCAGGGTCAGGGGCAGAGAAAGAGGGAGAGACAGAATCTCATGCAGGCTCCCTGCTGAGCATGGAGCCTGACACAGGGCTCGATCTCATGACCCTGAAATCATGACCCAAGCCAAAATCAGGTGTCAGATGCTTCACTGACTGAGTTGTCCAGGTGCTTCATCTTAAAACAAAACAAAACAAAACTTTAAAGAAACTTTAACTTCTTCCTGATAATGGTTTTATATTCCCTAATAAATCTGTGACATATTATCTGACCCAGGGCTTTTATAAAGTCACATATTAGATACCTAAGCCATATGATATAAAATTTTAAGTCTGTTCCATTGGCTTTATGAATTTAATTATGGAATTATTGAAATTAATGTGGTCTGCCAATGTCATGATTTTTTTCATTTTGTTTTCCTTCAGGACTGAAACATCCTGTTTTGGGGTAAATGTATGGATACTGAAACCATGACAGTCTACAAAAAAATACTAATCTCATTCAGAAAGTAAATATCAAGAAATATTCTTAAAGTCATAGTACTGCTGAGCACAAATGAACATTTGCTTTGCCAGCTCCTTTAAAAGATTTTGCTTGCCTATTAGTGATGTTTGCAAGCTGGCAAAAAAAAAAAAAAAAAAAGAGGCCTTCTGTCCTTAGGTGGCTAACAGAAACTTGGTACACAACACATTTAGCAATAACACATTTCTGAATGAATGAATTAATAATTTAAATATCAGCAAGTTCACACTTGGAGCCATACTATTGAGAACTTCTAGTTTATGAAAGACATCTGAGCATGCTGACTATTGTCTGCTTGCTTCCCGAGATCCATTTCCCATCCTTCTCCCCTGCTTTCTTTCCTTTTGTATTAGTTGCTATGACAAAATGAAGTAGATCAGGTGACGTAAACAACAGATTTGGTTTCTCACAGTTCAGGAGGTGGGAAAGTTCAGGATCTGGGTCCAGGAGGGGTGTGTCTGACGAAGGCTCTTTTCCTGACTTCCAACTTGGCAGCCTTCTTACTGTATACTCACATGGCCTTTTCTTGTGTGTGTGTGTGTGTGTGTGTGTGTGTGTGTGTGTGTGTCTAATATCCTTCCTGCCCTCCCCTCACCATAAAACAAAACAACAAAACAAAAACATCTCTGTTTTATATTTATTTAGTTATTTAAGTGGGTTCCATGTCTAGCATGGAGGCCAATATGAGGCTTAGACTCATGACTCTGAGATCAGAGGTTGAACGCTTAACCAACTGAGCGATCTATGTGCCCCTTAAAACATTTTCTTAATGGGGAAAATGGGTGCTGCTTTGTTGCTGGGGAATTGGTTTGTGATACCCTTACCCTTTGGATTGGTTAGAGAGGAGTTAGGGTCAGGGGAAGTCTTTTTGGGAAATAGTAATCAAATTACCTCTGTCTGTGGGGGGGCAAGTAAGACTGTGAGGTGATCAAGACTCCCTCAGATTGTCACTTACTTATTTGCTTCATTGCTTATGGCTCATTCCCACCTGTAGAATTCAAGCTAATGATTGTGAGTGTCTTAAATACTACAGTGTTCCAGGCACCAAGAACAATACCCAGGATAGCTTCTAATATACATTTGTTGAGTGATTTTTGTTATCCAAATTCTATTGAACTAGACAAATAAATAGGGAGTTAACACTTAGAATGGGAAGTGGAGAGGCAGGATCTGGGGGAATGAACTCAAGTTAGTGCCCTAAATAAAGTCCATTCAGCAGGCAGCGAACAGGAGAGGAAAAACATGGTACAGACAGCAAGGAGGAGGATGGGTAAACTGGTGGCCTCCAGAGTCACTAGTAAGGTGAAAAGTGGTTCCTAAAATCTCATGGATCAAAGGGAAAGAGGCCATTGGCACTTGGCTTCTTGGAACTGTAGACAGTTGGAATGTCTACTAGCATGTTGTAAGACATAAGCTACCTGGCAGATTATGTGGACTGGGGTGCTAGGATACGAAAATGATTAAGATGTAGTCCCTGAAAGTTAGTTCATTTGTTTCTTTAGCATGGATGACTGAAAGAAATGATTATATTCTCCCCTTCAAAATGGGAAAAAATCAATCAACTTTAGCTATAACGTTAAATTTTCTTTTTGGATGATAAATTAAGTGCTATTTTAAATTTTATAATTGATTCTAAATGAGCAATAAACTGTAGTGTGTCGACTTTAAGTTTGTTCATGTTCTGAAATACAGATGGTGAAATTGACAATATGATTGGATAAAATCAAGTTTACTTTTCCGTGGGTAACTATAAAATACCAATCTCAATTCTTTATTATTTTTTTTTTAACTTTGTAAGACAATCTAGAGATGCTGGAGTAAATATGATTTTCCTCCTAGCCACTTTATGATGTAACAGGGAATACATTGATTTCCTTTCTAACAAGGCACAAATCACATAAGCCAAAAAAAGTTAAGGCCTTGAAATGGACTTTAATAATTTCCAGGCCTGAGAAGATACTACGGATGTCTGTGTGGAAAGGTGATGAGAAACATTTCTTATGGTTCCACATCAGCTTCATTTTCCCTAGGCTGAAGATTAATCACACAGGAAATTCAAGAATGTAGTAAAGCTCAGAGAAAACCAGAGGCAAAATCCCAAGGTCAATATCCAAGCAAGGGGCTAACAAGATCAGTGAAAGCTAACATGAGTCCCTAACTTTCTTTAATGAAAATTACCCACTGAACTCATACCACGTAAATGGCCTTAGTTGCTCTACATGATTCCTGGAGGATTTTGCTTCTTGAGCACTACCCTTTAAACGGGAACATATTATTTGGGTCTAATAACTAGTGATTGTTCCAATAGCTGAATCAAAAAAGGAATAATCAAAAATGAACTTATTTACAGAGAATTATTGTGTGTGTGTGTGTGTGTGTGTGTGTTAGTGAATATTGGACAAATAAATAGGGAGTTAACACTTGGGACTGCTAAGTCATTAATTTCTTAGATTTCCATTTCCTTTTTTTCATAAATTAATTTTTCATTTATCTGAAAGCAGGCTTTAGTTCACACATTTTAAAGATAGGATTCTTTTTCTTTTTATTTATTTATTTTTTAATGAAGGGGATGACCCTTCTTGTAGCTTGTGTATATATGTACTTCATTGGCATTTTTGGATATGAACTTGGTAAAAGATGTCAAGCCAGGAGCTTCATTGCACAGTTATATCTGGAAACTGCAAAACTGAAGATGTGTGTTTTGGTTTAGAAACAGAGTGTAGCCATATACTATGTCCTGGGATTTGTTGGTGACTTGTAGGTTGCATTTGTGGGCTAAGTAGCCATGCTTATTTTAGAATATTTTACTTCACCAAAGCAGAAGAAGTAATATTTTATTTTCTGGTTTGAATTTTCAGTATTAGTATGTCAGTTGTATAATCCAGTCGGGACAAGAATGGGATTAGTCATGAGCAAAGTTGGATGAGGGACGTAGTGATGGAGGGGGATAATGAGTCAGTCTTATTTTGCAATAGGAAATGTGACAGTGGCTATTTAGCAAATGGCCCGTTGTTGAGGTGACAACATGTAGGCATTCTTGTTGCACTGACAGCACAGCCCCCAACACAAGAGCAGGACAACCTGTTCCAATGCCCTTTGCAATATGGTTGCCCCCAGAGTGGCTCAAACCCGCCACTGACACCATTCAGCTAATTTCCACATTGGTGTTGGCAGGGTTGAGGTACACAGAGTATCTTTCTGATGCCCCAGTCTGGGCCTGAACCCAAGAACCATTTCTAGTATTGATATTCATGGATGGGACCAGAGCAATTGCATTGGGAACAGAATACCTATACTTTGTGGTGACATAAAATAACCCCTTAGATGTTCTTTCTGGAATAGATGCAGGGGAAAAAAAAACTTTTCCTGTTTTTCATTTTTTAGGTTATTCCTTGATTTGTGTCTAACTTGGGGGGTGGTAAGAGAAGGAAGAAAATTGCTTAGATATTGCAATAACATATACACTACAATTTTTGGCAATAACTACAAAACTGACCCTGATAGTTGCTACCATTAAAGGTCAAAAAACTATCCTTGGATATCTAGTTGAGAACTCCAATTTCTCTCTCTAAACCATGGCAATTGCTTTTGGATGGAAGCTAGTTCTGTACTAAGCTCAGACAGAATATTCCAATTACTTCCACTCCTCCCTTTCTTCCTCTCTGTATCCGGCCTCATCCACCATCTCCTCCTTTCCCTTCTCCTCTCCTTCTCCATCTCCCCTTCTCCATTAGCAGAGTACAAATTAACTGAATCTATGTGGGCATGACTCAGCCCTGTAGCAGCAACTTGTCCATCCTAGTGACACACAGAACTCCTTTTGCATGTTACCTATGGGTTTTTAAGATGTTCTAATTTCTGTGTCAGAATATTAGCCTCTACGGCGCTTTCAGTTATTCTGTGGTTCTTAAGGCTAATGATTGCAAATGGGACTCCAGAGCCCTATCACTGTGAGCACTGCTGGTTCGGACAGGGAAGATAAAATCTTCAAGCTTGACCAAATTCTAACATGAGAATGAATTTGAGATTATGAGTTTGGCACCTCTGAGAAATTAACAAAACAGCCTTGCAGTTTTATATATGCTCATAGTCCTGTGGTCCAGACAGAGTATAAATTATCTTTGTTTTAGGATAAGCGAGTATAGGGTTAGAGAAAGTCAGTACTCGGCCCGAGGTTACAGGCCAGCTAATTGTTTCTTGATTCAACCAGAGCTCTTTTTTACGAGTTTCTTTTGGTAAGAATCTTACAATCTCTTAAAATGAATGTCCTCTCCATCATCCATTACTTAGATTTCTTGTAGGCTGTTCTTAAATAATTTGGGAAGACTTTTATGTTTGTTTAAGTGCAGCATGTTTGCATTGTTACAGAGAGCGCGTTTAATTTTTCCAAAGGGTAATTGAATTATTCTGAAGCTGAATGCATGGTTTATGCCCGGCAATATATTAGCTTGTAAGCTGGCAGTTGAGGGAGTCACTAAGAATAAAACATTTCCTCCAAGCATCATAGTATTTTGGTAGCTTAAAATGTAAATTTTGATCACAGAATCACAGACATCTTTTGTAGACAATAGACTTAATTGGTTGTACCTGACAGGTATACCCATATGCCAGGCTATTTGAGAAGTAAATGTGTATCAAATTGAGGTTGGCCCAATTAAATGATCCAGGGAACATAAGTGTGTAGAAATGCTGATGCTGTTATTACAGATCGCCTACACTAGGAGGTGCAAACAATTGAGTTATTCTGGGTATATTCCTTTTGGAAACCTCTTCACGAATTGTCAAATAATTTCCAAAGTCCATAAATTAGGAAACAGCAGACTTCAATATTCTGAGTCATGTTTCTTCCCAAAGTGTAACATTTTTACGAAATAAACATCATACTTCAAAATAATTTCTTCACTGCATCGATAGGGTTATTTTAGATAATTACATTGAATGTGTCCGTCTTTTATTTTTTTTTAACGGAAGGGCAATTCTGGATAAGGCAAAGCAGTATATCTTAAGGTTCTTGTATATCCATCAATACCTGCATCAGGATGTACCTGGTATAACATTTTATTTTAATAACATACTTTTCTGCTTTTATTATTTTTCATTATATATATTTTTTCTACTTTGCTGTTTTTAATAAGTGATCGGTTTACAACATGCTACTTTTCTTTCCTGTGGGCTCTTTCTCTGGTGCTGCTGTTTACCCAGATTTTTTGGTTTTCATGTATGTATTTTCTCTTCGTGGTCAATTAAAATCGATGATACTAAGTAACTTAAGGTTTAAGAAAGAAGAGAAAAATGTACTTCAACCAGGGGAAAAAATAAAAGAGAAGCCAAGAAGAGCACTTTGTAAAAAAGTGGATTATAAGCATGGAATCATTTATTATGGCAAGTCCTGGGCAATATGCTAGAAAATTTGATTTATGGTTTTGCCTTGACCTAGCCAATCTTTGGTAAATAAGTGCTTTTTGTTGTATCTCTGGGGCTCTGTGCTTTCCTCAGTGGTAGGGGACGTAATTGAGTGGAGATATGGCCAGAAGTGTCCCTTTAGTGTAGAATGATGCTTTGGAAAGGACATAGCACTCTTAAAGATGGTTTGATAGACTGAATTAAAGATTTCAGAGCATTTAAAAATAACTATCAAATGCTTTCACTCATATGTGGAACATAAGAAATAGCATGGAGGACATTAGGAGAAGGAAGGGAAAACTGAAGGGGGAGAAATCAGGGAGGGAGATGAACCATGAGAGACTGTGGACCCCGGGGAAACAATCTGAGGGTTTCAGAGGGGAGGGGCCTGCAAGGAGAGGGTAACAAGGTGATGGGTATTGAGGAGACCATGTGTTGTAACGAGCACTGAGTGTTATATATAAATAACGAAGCACGAACGCTGTGTCAAAAACTAATGATGTATACTGTATGATGACTAATGTAACATAAAAAAAAAAGAAAAAGAAAAATGACTAATGGCAGCATTTCTATTTCTTTTTTTTAATCATTTTTTAAAATTTATTTTCAGCATAACAGTATTCATTGTTTTTATACCACACCCAGTGCTCCATGCAATCCGTGCCCTCTCTAATACCCACCACCTGGTTCCCCCAACCTCCAACCCCCCCACCTCTTCAAACCCTTCAGATTGTTTTTCAGAGTCCATAGTCTCTCATGGTTCACCTCCCCTTCCAATTTCCCTCAACTCCCTTCTCCTAACTCCCCATGTCCTCCATGCTATTTGTTATGCTCCACAAATAAGTGAAACCATATGATAATTGACTCTCTCTGCTTGACTTATTTCACTCAGCATAATCTCTTCCAGTCCCGTCCATGTTGATACAAAAGTTGGGTATTCATCCTTTCTGATGGAGGCATAATACTCCATAGTGTATATGGACCACATCTTCCTTATCCATTCGTCTGTTGAAGGGCATCTTGGTTCTTTCTACAATTTGGCGACCATGGCCATTGCTGCTATAAACATTGGGGTACAGATGGCCTTTCTTTTCACTACATCTGTATCTTTGGGGTAAATATCCAGTAGTGCAATTGCAGGGTCATAGGGAAGTTCTATTTTTAGTTTCTTGAGGAATCTCCACACTGTTCTCCAAAGAGGCTGCACCAACTTGCATTCCCACCAACAGTGTAAGAGGCTTCCCCTTTCTCCACATCCCCTCCAACACATGTTGTTTCCTGTCTTGCTAATTTTGGCCATTCTAACTGGTGTAAGGTGGTATCTCAATGTGGTTTTAATTTGAATCTCCCTGATGGCTAGTGATGATGAACATTTTTTCATGTGTCTGATAGCCATTTGTATGTCTTCATTGGAGAAGTGTCTGTTCATATCTTCTGCCCATTTTTTGATATGATTATCTGTTTTGTGTGTGTTGAGTCTGAGGAGTTCTTTATAGATCCTGGATATCAATCTTTTGTCTGTACTGTCATTTGCAAATATCTTCTCCCATTCCGTGGGTTGCCTCTTTGTTTTCTATCTATTTCAAAGAGAAATACCTTCAACAGTTTCAGGATTTAGATGGGGAAGTTAAAGCTTGATGAGGTCTTTTGTTGTTGCTGCTGTTGTTTACATTGCTGTCAAAAAATGTGAACCATGAGAGACTATGGACTCTGAAAAACAATCTGAGGGGTTTGAAGCGGCGGGGGCTGGGAGGTTGGAGGAACCAGGTGGTGGGTATTAGAGAGGGCATGGATTGCAGGGAGCACTGGGTGTGGTGCAAAAACAACGAATACTGTTATGCTGAAAATTAAAAAAAAATTGCAAAAAAAAAATAAAAATAAAAACATAAAATTAAAAAAATGTGAACTCTCTTTTAAATACATACCATTTAAATGGGACCACACACTCTGTAGTTTCAAGCTGTCATGTATAGTGTAATATTTTTCTGTATAACAAAATATAATGGCACGGTTGTGTGCTTGGAGGCTGTATTCTAGGTTAGGGACCTCGCTGTGGATGTACATAAATGGTACTTACGTACGGTAAAATGAAAAGTTAAACCAGGATATGAGAGGAAGTTTTTGTCAGTTACATTACAGGCAAAGCGTTTTAGCGGTGGATGTTATTGATAGGGACCAGCTCGTCTGACATCATCCGTATCAATCTGCTCATCCAGAGACCGTCCAGAGCTTCATGATGTTCGTGGGGACTTTATTGAGTTAGCATAAATATTTTTTATGATATTGAACATCGTGGCCAGTTAAATCCATGGCTGTTGGGAGTAATCACTTCATCTTGACGAGCTAGAACTGTTTGCAGCCAACTTCTTTGAAAGGGTAAGCCCTAACACGTTGATTTTGCAGGATTCTGTCTTTTGCATGGCCCACACCAAAGCAAAATATGGTCTGGCTTTTTCAGTATGGTCGTTCTTAACATAGGATGTACTTTCCTTCTCATCAACCTGCTCTTTTCACTACAATCTTAGGGATAAATATTTACCCATCTTTTGCTCTAAAAATAGGAACTTAACAGCCTTTGTGGAGATCCAGCAGAACAACAGTAATCAATTTGATCTGGCCTCTAAAACAGGTGTCATTTTGATAAATGGTCCTAATTAACTGAGATCTCAGGTAGGAAGCCAATGGAGTTAATGCCTCGGCACCTATAGGGCCCAGGCTGTGCAAGTACAGATGTTACAATGAGTTAAAGGTGGCGTTTTATTCACTTAGTCAAGTTTCCCAAGTTTTGCATCTCCCATCATTTCATCAAAATAGCTCCGTGTTGCGACACCACTGGCTTCAACTTTCATCTGCTCACAGTGTTGCAGGAGGCAAGGCAGCTGTGGAAGTCTCAGCTCCTTGAGGTCGTTTTTTACTGATCCCTATCCCGCAGTGAGAGACAAGTGCATAAAAATGATTAATTAGACAAGAAGCCTCATTGTTTCCAATCCATGATTTATATTCCTTCTGCCTAACATGGGTTTAAACTGCTGGAAATGAAGCTCTTTTATGTCTTCTTACATTAATTTCAGTGGACATTGTCTAGGTAAAGAGTGTGCGGGATGCCTGCCCTGCGTACTGCTCTGTGTCTAGAGAGACTGTCAGTGCAAAATGCTACAGGGACATGACCTTCTCTCCTGGATTCGTGATGCTTTGTGATCTCTGAGTATCCGATTATGCAGTGGACGGCTCCGCAGTTGGGTTCTCCAACAGAAGACTTGTGATTTTCTTCTTCATTTTTTTTCTACTTACTCATTTTCAAGTGTTTTTTTTTTTTTTTTTTTTCCCTCTTGTGGGGGAGGTATTTTAGGTGAATATTTCAATAGTCTCAATAAAACTTCATTCAGTTGGTTCAACTTTCTAACACAGAGGTCAACAAACTTTCTATAAAGGATTTAAGAGTATTTCCAGCTTTGTGGGCCATATGGTCTCCTTTGCAACTACCTCATTGCAGTTGGGACATGGAAGCAGCCACAGACATTACAGATAAGAATAAGTGTGGTTTTGTTTCTACATGACTGTATAGAGGTTGATATTTGAATTTAATATAATTTCCCCATGCCATGAATATTCTTCTTCTTTTATTTTTTTTTCTTTTGCAACCAATTAGAAATGTAAAAAATATTCTTAGCTCCAGGGCCATAGAAGAATAAGTGGTGGGCTGGTTTTGGCCAGTGGGCCACAGTTTGCTAATTCCCATCTACGGTATTTCATGAAATTCTCTGCTACGTAATTAGTGCTGTGTTTAGCGCTAGAGTAGACACACAGAAAATAATAAGTGTTGTCTCTGCCTTCAGGAGCTTTTCATTCAGATGGAGTAAAAGTCAACTGCATAAAGACATCAATATTAGAAACCAGAATGTAATTAAATGCTAAAACCTCAGCCATACTAGTTCTCTAGCTAGCTCAGAGAGAAGGAAGAGGGACCAGGGAGAGGGAGGGATGAACTTATTTCTCATAGCTCTGGAGGCCAAGATCAAAATGCTGACAGATTCAGCTTCTGGTAAGGGTCCTTTTCTTGGCTTGTGGGCAGTCATCTTCTTAGTGTCCTCATCTGGCAGAGAGAGATATAGAGAGAGATATCTGGTGTCCCTTCTAATAAGATCATTAATTCCATCATGAGGGCCTCACCCTGTGACTCTATCTATATCTAATTACCTCCCAAAGACCTCAACTCCAAAGACCATCACACTGGGGACTAAGGCTTCAACATATGAATTTGGAGGGGGGCACAGTTCAGTGCATAACAGCTGGGTACTAGAAACATAAGTAATATCATAGAACATAATCACAGCCTTCTAGGGGATCGTCTTCTCAAGGCGAGACCCCATTTAGGCTCTTAGTGCCATGGAATGATAAATACTAAAATAAAGGGACATAACTTGCAAGGAGAACACACAGGAGAGGTGCTTACTTCTGCCTGGGGGCTTGGGCACAGAAAACATTCATAGAGGGGGCAACATTGGGGCTGATTTCACACAATGAATACAGATGAACTCGGTGGGAGAGAGCAGTCTCAGCAGCAGGGGCAGAGTTGGGAAAACATGAGGTATCATTAGGAAACACAAGTCTCTCAACATGGCTAGACCATGAGAAGTACATGTTGGATTGGCAGGAAACGAGTCTAAGAAGGTATCGGAGCCTAAGATTTTGAAAGGTCTTTCAGGTCATGTTGAGGAGTTTGAAATTTACCCTGTGAGTAATAGTGAGCTGTTGAAGTGAGTGGAGTAGGGATGTGACCAGGTTGGTCATCTATTTGGGCACAGTGTAGAAGACGGATTAGAGTGGGCATCAGGCTAAGGCAGGGAGACCAGTTAAGAATCCATTGTCTTAATCCATATGAAGTGATACAAAGTTAAACAGACCTATAGAAATGAGAATCAAGAGGGTAGCAGGTGAGGAGGGAAGAATCGTATAAAACTCTCAGAGTACTTGCTTAGAAACCAGATAGATGATATACTCATCAGTACCCCATCAAATGTGGATTAGTGAATTGATTTGGTGGGTAAGAAAAATTCAGTTTTTGGAGACATTGAATGTGGGGTTCCAGTGTCATTTTCCAGCCCTCTGGGTGAAAAATGAGTCTGGAGGGGGTTAGGAGGGAGAGGAGGGCTTGCCTTGGAGCGTAGTCCAACACGAACAGCAAGAGATGAAGGTCCTTGTGGAGATTGACAGATTTGACAGATTGACAGATTGACAGATTTCAGGTTGAAGAAGCTGAGGGGCCCCCACCTTATGACCTACCTCTTGTCTATAAAGGAAGTGATAAGGCTACCTACTTTAGGTGAGGTGGGAAAAGAGGTGTAAAGAAAAAGGTAGAAGTAGCCAATTAGAAGAATGGATAGGGTACTGTCCAGTGAAGCTCCTATAACTTCTATATTGTGTGTGTGTGTGTGTGTGTGTGTGTGTGTGTGTGTTGAGGGGGCTGGAATTGGACAAAAGGGCAGGTGGGACCTGGGCTGTGTTTCTCAACCTTTAGTGTGCTTGTCCATCATTTTGAGTTCTTGTTAATATGGAGATTTTGATTCATTAAGTTTGGGGTGGGGCTTCATACCCTGAATTTCTTATAAGCTGCTAAGTCTCAGGTGACGCTGATGTTATATGTCATATCACCAAACTCTGAGTAGCAAGACACTAGGGCATTTTCTAGAAGCTGTTGCATGTACTCACTGTTTTTACTTAAATTGTGTGTATGTGGGGGAAATACTTCGATGAAGAGTGCTAATAAGAAAGGGGGGTTAAGGACTTCTCAAGCTAGCCTTAGCCCCTTGGCCCATTAGAAAGGGCAAATAAAAGTTGTTTTCTCCCCTAAATTTGGATATCAAAACATTGAAGATTCCAAAGTGCATGATTGTGTGCTGTTTCAAGCAGTGTGTGTTTTCTTGGGTGTAAGTGGGGTGAACATGGATAGTTGGACCAAAGGAGTGTGGTAGGGCACTTGAAGAAATATGCCATGTTGATCTAATGTTGATTTGCAAAAAGGTCGAGCTCATAGTCTGGGAAAGGAGGTTTAAGGTTTAAGAGTGAGAAAACAGAATGTCAGGAGGCTGTGTTCTGAGAGAGTGAGTTCACAGTCTAGGATGACGGAGGTCAGGTGGAGTGAGAGATGACAGTGGCTGTTGGAGCGGGTTGCCAAGAATGTTTAGGTGGATGTAGACTGGAGGATGGGAGAAAGGCAGATGCCAGAGCCAGCCTCCATTGTGAGAGTGATCATAGGATCATAATCTCCAGGTAAGGAAGATGCTGGGGATGTGATAGGCAGATGCCATGAGCCTCTGAGAAATCTGATAAAGAGCGGAAAATAATGGTTTAGGAATGCAGAGAAAATGCTATGCAGGAATGCTTGTGTACGGGGCATGTGAGGGTGGGCAGTTTTCTTGAGAGAGGGCTACAAGGGGAAAAATGAATCCTTAGAAAATCAGAATCTAGTGCAGGGAGGAATCTGAGCATTTTTAGATTATTATTATTATTATTTTAAAAGATTTATTTGTTTATTTGAAAGAGAGTTTGTGTGAGCAGGGGGAGGGGAAGGGCGGAGGGAGAGGGAGAGAGAGAATTTCAAGCAGACTCCCTGCTGAGCATAGAGCTCATTGTGGGGCTTGATCCCAGGACCCAGAGATCATGACCTGAGCCAAAATCAAGAGTTGGCTGCTTAACTGACTGAGCCACCCAAGGACCCCTGAATCTGAGCATTCTGAGAAGAGCTTAAGAATACATGGGTAGAGTTGGGGAGAGAATAGGGACTGACAGGGCTGTTTTCAGTGAGCCTAGAGGACGGGATTGGAGGCGATTGGCTATAGAAGGGCCTGGTGGGGGAAGGTAAGAGCAATGGGAGAAAGGGTTGGTACCTAAGGTGATCTCCTTTGGGCAGTGCTGAAAGGTGAGAGCAAGAAGGGCAGAGATGCTGTTGACTGTTCTTGGGTTCTGCATGAGGCTTGGGTAAAAGAGGTTTTTACAAGGCTATGCTGCAAACCTGTTCCTGGGGAGGATTTGTTGGGGATTTGGGCCCAGTATCTTTCATACCGTGGGTGGTCTTGTCAGCCAAAAAAGAGGTCTGCTTATTTTATGCATACGAAATAAGATACCAAGGGATTCATTCCATAATTTTGATAAGCATGTTATGCATTCTTTTTTGAATGACAGTGCAGAACAATTGCTTGATTGATATATCTGTTTTCCCTTATTAAAACATTGGACTTTTTTTTTTAAGATAATGTATTTTCCTCTAATTGTGTGGAAATATTTGTTTCCTACAAATGAGAAAATAGAAAATTAAGTGAATGCAGTTCTAACTTCCCTCCCTCAGTGGGACCATTATCAGGCTACCACGAGTAGAATTTCCATCCAGAAAAAGGCCCTTTTCCTTTTGCAGCTATATAACATAGCACATGCAAAAAGACTTGTCATGTCTATCAGAATGGATAGGATATTACAATATTGCAATATTGGTTTTTTGTTCTTTTTATTCCTTTAGTTTTGTGTGGTAACTATTACTGTCCTATTGAAAGCAATAGCCAGTGGGAAATGTAATTTTGAACTCGACAAATACAGAGCATTCATTTTATTATAGAGGGTTTGAAATACCTAGGAAAGAAACTATAGTTGGAAGAACTCCAGCAAAATAAATCTGAAATGGAAAGAGATACAGTGATGAGGACTGGAAAAGATACCTAATAAATCAAAATGAAACCAGTTATGAGGAAGAGGGAAAACACAGTAGGAAATTGGGAAAATAATAAGAGATAATGAAACACAGTAGAAAAATATGAAATGATAGCAATTTGTGTTTGCCTGGAAGCTTTAATCCAGAAATTAAATTTGATAGGAGTGAAGGATTAGGAGAGGCTGGGAAGCCAGCTGATAATGACTTGGTTCTAGGAGGTTAGGGATGGGGTCTGAGCAAGTCTGTAAGTAGAAAGTAAAAATTGTGAAGGAATTTAAATTTAATCCAGGGAGCTTTGGGGGAAATTCTGTGTAAAGAACTGACATGGTCAAATGACAGCAGGGAAGATAATCAGCATTCAGGATGCAGGAACAGAAAGAAAGGCATCTTAGGGGAAGTGTGCAGTGAATGCTGTTTCCCACTGCATGTTGGAATGGGCATGCCTGGGCACATCAGCACACATCCACCTTCTGGAAAGAGATGCTGGCTTCCGAACAAGACCTTTTCTTTTGGGTCCTCATTTTATCATCTATTAAAAGAACGGAAAGAAAGGAAACAAAGAACATACCCCAACCTTGGCAAAGTCTGAAGGAAGTCTTCAATGCTACATATACAAACTTTTTTGGAAGATAATTGGATGATATATCTCAAAAACCTTAAGATGACCCAATTCCTATGACTAAATAGTAGGACTCCAAGGCATTTATATAGGTAATAATAATTAGAGATGCCTTCAAAGATTTATGGCTATGGCTGTTCACTCTAGCATTTTTAATAATATCTCAAATTTGGAAACCACCTAGACATAGAACAGTAGAACATTGCTTGGAAGTCTCAGTGGATTTATCGATGTCATATGATGCTTTTATTAAGAGCATGTCGTGGAAGAATATCTAATGTTGGAAAATCTTTATGATACATTGCTAAGTGAAAAGAAGCTGTTTCACAGGTAGTTTGTACAATATGGGGAAAATGTGTATGTCTGAATGTATGGGTAGATACTGGATATTCTCTCATTAATTATGGTTACTTACAGAAAAATGTGTATTAGAGGACTCTCTGGAAATCTGGCTTATAAGAGGTCCTATAATTGAGCTGTAAGACAAAGATTTGTACTGGGTAGTCTAGATTGTCAACTGGTGTTTGAAGGTAGGCTTCTTTTAGTCCCATCTAGCAGAATTTTTTTCTACTTATAACTGAGTGCCTCACATGTGGGATAGGCAGCTTTGGGGCCAAACAGAGAGTCAGGAAAGAGAAGGCCACGTATTGGTTCTAGCAGAAGTAAGATGGGATCATCCTTCATAGCAAATAAATTGTTTCTATCCAAAAGGCCAGCCAAGAGGTGCTTGGGTTAAGCCTCTGCCTTCGGCTCAGGTCATGATCTTAGGGTCCTGGAATCGAGCCCCGCATCGGGCTCTCTGCTAAGCAGGGAGCCTGCTTCCCTTCCTCTCTCTCTGCCTGCCTCTCTGCCTACCTGTGATCGCTCTCTCTCTCTGTCAAATAAATAAAATATTAAACACACACACACACACACACACACACACACACACACAACCAATAAAAAAGTTTTCAGTGAAATGTAAAAAATAAATTTAAAAAACTGTGGAGAGGCATTTTTTCTCCCTTGTTCTCTCTTACTCTTTTCAGACTGATCCTTCCCTTTCCCTACATCAAAACCCCCTAATCCTTTGTGTGTTACATCAAATGGATACAGCGCCTTTACCCTCAAATCCTTACGGTCATCTACTGATCTCCTGGTCATCTTTCTTCATTCACTGAAGATTTTAGCTCCTACTGCATAGTGTTAGACCCCTCCCTGAACCCTGTCGTTAGTCTCTGCCCAGGGACAATAACACCCTCCCACTCTTCCAGCTTGGTTCCTCTGCCTTCTCAAACAATCATCTGTTCGACTTTCCCCACCTCCCAAATCATTTCCACTGGCCATTCATCACTTCCAGCACCCTCTCTTCGTTTTTCTCCTTAGCCAGTTGGGATTCCACAGTTGTTGAGTATAGTAGTTCCATTAAAATATTCCTCAACTCTCTTACCTTTCTACCTCTTTTATTTATTTCTAGAAAACTGTGACACTGAATCTGTCATTTATTATCTCCTTGCCAACACCAAGCAGCTGAATATTCCTGGAGAAACACACACACACACACACACACACACACACACACACACACACACACATGAAGGCTGCCTGGCTTATTTTAAATGCATGATCACCAACCTCAAAACTGCAGTCCTACCATATTTCTCCAGTAGACTCACTGTCCCATCTCCCGTAATGACTATTTCCTATCATCTGCTCTCCTCAAATCTCTCAAGACTCTTCTTCCCACTTCTCTAGCAGCTGGTGACCTTGCTTTGTATGTCACTGAGAAGATGGAAACCATCAGGAAGATGTTTATTTGTCTTCTATTTACCACATCTGTAAACCCACTTGCATTATTATTTTTCCCTCTCAGTACAACAGGGGAAATATCCTTCGTCTTCCTATCCAAGCCCATACCTGGGTTCCACTCCTACTTTTCTGCCTTCTGCAGGACTTCCTTCTCTCACTTACCCCTTCTCCCTGGATCACTCATCTCTTCCTCACTACCAGATCAGTGTGTAAAAACAAACTTAGCATCTCTGGCTCTTATTGCTAACACTTGCTCCTTTCCTGTTTTAGGAATTCCCCTCCTTGAAAAATCATCTTCACATGGTAATGTTTTACTTCTAATGCTGTTTTTAACCCCAACATTCAGTTGTAACTGTTCTTGTTAATATCACAAATGACCTTCACATGGTCTGATTCAGTGGTCACATCTTTGCTATTTTTGTTGTCAGACTTCACTCAGCTAGACTCAGTTGGCCACTCTTAAAAAAAAAAAAAGATTTATTTATTTATTTATGGGGGTTGCAGAGGGAGAGACAGAATCTCAAGCAGACTCCCCACTGAACATGGAGCGCAAGGTGGGGCTTGATCCCATGACCCTGGGATCATGACCTGAGCTGAGATCAAGAGTCGGACGCTTAACCGAGTGAGCCACCCAGGCACCCCAACCACTGTTTCTTGAAACATGATCCTCATTTTGACTTCTTCAACCCCAGACTCTCCTGGTTTATTCTTATCTCACTTAATAGTTATTCATTTCTCTGCTTCAGAATCTTGGCATTCCTGTCAGCTAAATCTGAACCTTCTCCTGCTACTCCCAACACCATACTTTCTCTCTAAATAGGACTTACTTTCTACCCACGAATCTCATATGGTCCCCACGTGCCATGTTGATACCTCCACCTGATTGTCTTACAGGTTTATCAAGCTTATTTTCAAAAATGGAATCCTGGATTCCATCCTCCACATCTCTTCCTGTTTTATTCTTCCCTTTCTCAGTAAAGACTACCACCATCTTCCCAGTCGTTTGAGAAAGAACACTGGGAATCAGCCTTAATTCATCTCTCTCACATCTCACATTCAATTTTCCACCAAAATCTAGAGATCTCAAAACTTTCTACTACTGTCCGTTTCTATCATCAACATCCTAAGCCACACCGCATGACCCTTTCCTTGGACAACTTCTTTAGTTTCCTCAGTTTCCCTGCTCCAGTCTTGTCATCTTTCATCCATTCATCAACAAAAAGTGCCTTCTTTTTTTAAGTTAAATTTAATTTTGCCACTTACATGTGCTATGGGTTCCTTACAACAATCCATAAGGCTGTTTTTTGGAATTTGTTTTTTATTTTTATTGTTTAAAATTTAATTCCAGTGTAATTAATACACTATGTTACATTAGTTTCAGGTGCACAATATAGTGGTTCAACAATTCTCTTTATTATTCCGTGTTCATCATGATAAGGATACTTTTAATCCCCATTGCCTGTTTTACCCATCTCCCACTCACCTCCCCTCTGGCAACCACCAGTTCTCTATGGTGAAGAGTTGCCTACAAGTCTCTTTCTCTTATCGTTGCATTTGAGCCTCTATCCCCTTTGCTACTGAGATGTCATCCTTTACATCTCAGATTAAATGTAGTTAATTCCAAGAGGTTTCCTCAACCTTCTCATAAAAGGAGACCTTCTCTCCATCATTATTCTCTAGCATGGAATCATTTTAATTTTCTTTACATTTATGATCTCAAATTATGTATATTTATATGTTTATTGTGTTTCCTCAGCTAGGTTGGAGGCCTCTGCGTTCAAAGTTCAAGTCTCTGATCACTGTTACACCCCAGTACCTAGCACAATGCTTATGCATTGTAGAGAGCATGTTTTCAATAGATATTTGTGAAATGAACAAACATGAATATTTGCCAAGTGTCAATTTTATTTGGTACTGATGTGAAGAGAACATATAAAAGTGTCCTATGTTGTAAGATGTTTATTGTGGTGCCTGGGTGACACAGGGCAAGTGGGAAGGATTGGCAGCACGATATGGGGAAATGGGAAATCCAACAGCAAGCTTCAGAACTTGAAAAATGACGAAATGATTATATCTTTATGGGAATGAGGAAATAGGGCAATGAGAAGGTCTGAGGAAAGACTACTGGGAGCTTAGGATTCTCTACCTTTTGTGGGAGATCTTCTACTTTAACAAAATCTCTTCAGGCAACCTGCCTCAAAAGTAGAATTTATGAAAGTACTCAGAGTAGATTACAGAGCAGTAAAAGATATTAAAGTTGAGAAAATATGCAGATACTGGGTCCTCAGTATTTATATTCATACTAGTGAGTACATGAATGCAGACCATGGAAATGGTTAATAGGAAGTTTATTTTCATGACTGATGCTTATTGATTATTTTTTTAAATTTTATTTTTTATAAACATATAATATATTTTTATACCCAGGGGTACAGGTCTGTGAATCGCCAGGTTTACACACTTCACAGCACTCACCATAGCACATACCCTACCCAATGTCCATAACCCCACCCCCCTAGCCCCCCTCCCCCCATCAACCCTTAGTTTGTTTTGTGAGATTAAGAGTCACTTATGGTTTTTCTCCCTCCCAATCCCATCTTGTTTCCTTTACTCTTCTCCTACCCTCTTAACCCCCCATGTTGCATCTCCTCTCCCTCATATCAGGGAGATCATGTGATAGTTGTCTTTCTCTGATTGACTTATTTCGCTAAGCATGATATCCTCTAGTTCCATCCACGTCGTCGCAAATGGCAAGATTTCATTTCCTTTGATGGCTGCATAGTATTCCATTGTGTATATATACCACCTCTTCTTTATCTATTCGTCTGTTGATGGACATCTAGGTTCTTTCCATAGTTTGGCTATTGTAGACATTGCTGCTATAAACATTTGGGTGCACCTGCCCCTTCGGATCACTATGTTTGTATCTTTAGGGTAAATACCCAGTAGTGCAATTGCTGGGTCGTAGGATAGTTCTATTTTCAACATTTTGAGGAACCTCCATGCTGTTTTCCAGAGTGGTTGCACCAGCTTGCATTCCCACCAGCAGTGTAGGAGGGTTCCCCTTTCTCCGCATCCTCGCCAGCATCTGTCATTTCCTGACTTGTTAATTTTAGCCACTCTGACTGGTGTGAGGTGATATCTCATTGTGGTTTTGATTTGTATTTCCCTGAGGCCAAGTGATGTGGAGCACTTTTTCATGTGTCTGTTGGCCATCTGGATGTTGTCTTTGCAGAAATGTCTGTTCATGTCTTCTGCCCATTTCTTGGTTGGATTATTTGTTCTTTGGGTGTTGAGTTTGCTAAGCTCTTTATAGATTTTGGACACTAGCCCTTTATCTGATATGTCGTTTGCAAATATCTTCTCCCATTCTGTCAGTTGTCTTTTGGTTTTGGTAACTGTTTCCTTTGCTGTGCAAAAGCTTTTGATCTTGATGAAATCCCAATGGTTCATTTTTGCCCTTGCTTCCCTTGCCTTTGGCGATGTTCCTAGGAAGCTGTTGCTGTGGCTGAGGTCGAAGAGGTTGCTGCCTGTGTTCTCCTCAAGGATTTTGATGGATTCCTTTCTCACATCGAGGTCCTTCATCCATTTTGAGTCTATTTTCGTGTGTGGTGTGAGGAAATGATCCAATTTCATTTTTCTGCATGTGGCTGTCCATTTTTCCCAACACCATTTATTGAAGAGGCTGTTTTTTTTCCATTGGACATTCTTTCCTGCTTTGTCGAAGATTAGTTGACCATAGAGTTGAGGGTCTATTTCTGGGCTCTCTATTCTGTTTCATCGATATATGTGTCTGTTTTTGTGCCAGTACCATGCTGTCTTGATGACGACAGCTTTGTAATAGAGCTTGAAGTCCGGAATTGTGATGCCAACAACTTTGGCTCTCTCTTTCAATATTCCTTTGGCTATTCGAGGTCTTTTCTGTTTCCATATAAATTTTAGGATTCTTTGTTCCATTTCTTTGAAAAAAATGGATGGTACTTTGATAGGAATTGTATTAAATGTGTAGATTGCTTTAGGTAGATGCTTATTGATTATTGAAGAATTCCCTTGGTGGTTGTCTTATGCTTTAGAGTGTTGATCTGAAAGACATCTCTTCATCCGGCTACACAGATGAAATCAATTATTGAACAGTAGTTGGCTTATCATATTGCACTAATTTATATGAGAAATGCTATCTATAAAGGCAATTGTAATGAGCGGTTTAATAAGGCAGACACTGTTAACTGTGTTTGTAGCAAAAACCGTACTTTTTGCAATGCACTCATTTGTTTTATAAAAGCCAATTATACATTTGTTTTTGCTAATTTTTACTAATTTTTACTGTACAAAAGAAATTAGGATTACTTAATAGTCAATTACTGTGAGTATGCAGATAAAAATAATGAATGTTATCACACAAAGAGTTTACATAGAAGAGGCAAGGCAAACACAAATATGATATGTGGAAATTTGCCCGAAATTAATAACTTCTATTTTAAGCCTCTTCAGAACATTCGGGGATGAGACCCTTTAATGCAACGTAATTCCTACCTGGGTTCATGTTGATGACTGCCATGATTCTACCTAATTGGAATGCTGGTAAAACCTTCAGTGTCCTCTCACAAGAGCTGGCTTTTTCCTTAAGAGCAACCCTAACACAATAGACAAGCATACTCTTGGTGCTTACGTCTCTATATTTAGTCACTTTGGAGTACTTGATGCTTTTATGAGTCATCAGGAAGGAACTCTGAACCTGCTTTCAAGTGATAATGGAGAATGATACATTTCAAACAAATTTTATGTTAGAGAATGATAAGTATACTGAAAATAAAAATTTTGATTATGTATTAATAAGAGTGTTTTCTTTAAACAGCAACTATTCGTTTACGTATCATTTATAATATTTCAGGTTCAGTGCTAGGTATATAGGATATATATGGTCCTGGCAGTACAAAGTTGATGGTCTCAAGGTAAAATGAAGCATTAAGTAGGTTGCTCCAGGGGCATGGGATATATCTTGTGACAGATGAATTAAGAGTACCACACAACCATTTATCTGTGAGGTCCTAACCTAATATAGGGATCGGGCAAGGCTTCCTAGAGGTAAGAACAGTTAAACTAAGCCTTTCATTTAAGAAGAAATTAGGCAAAGGGGGCAGAGGAAGGAGCATGTATGTACGTAAGGGCCTCTGAAAAATAGAAAGAGCCCAGATTGGCTGGAGTTTAGAGTGTTAAGAAAAGTGGTAGAGATGTGTCCAGGAGACCAGATTTGGATTGCCTTGTGAGTCATAATAAAGAGTTTGTACTTTATCCTAAATGCTGGGACACCGCTAAAGATTTTAAGGAGATTCAGAACATGATCCAGTTTTATTTTATCCTTTTAACCACTCTCCATACTGTGGAGAATGGGTGGGAAGGAAATAAGACTGGGGTACAGGAAGATGGATGAATGAGGATGTTAAAAATGGCATTCCAGGCAACAAAGTATGGGTCATGGCAGGGGGTAGAGACAAATAGATTCAGGAAATATTTAGGAGTTAGAATGCCCACCAGGTTGGTAGATAGGTGGTTTGGAATCTCAGGTGAGTGGACTGACCTGATATACGTTCGAAAGTTAACAACGCTTAGATGTTTTGTAATTGATGTCATGGGACTCAGTGAAAGGCCTATAACCGTGGTCTTCAAACTGATGTACCTGTACTTCTGGGGATACACAAGTAATTTTAAAGAAATACAATTGCCACGTTCTCAATTTTCATATGTAGTCTTTCTAAGATCAGTATTCCTGAGGATCCTTCTGTGGTCAAGTAGATTTCTTCTTCCCCAAATCTCCTTTCATAGAGTTCTTTTCCCATGGACAACAGAAGGGCAGACCTGCAATTTAGTCCTACTTGACATGATGCCTCTGTGGGCCCCACACAAAAGCAATAATATGCAGAGAAAATGGCATTTTCTCTGCTTGTATATTTCTCTGCATGTTTATTTACCCAAATGGGTAATATATCCTTTTGTTACACAAGTACATTCTCTCTCCTTCCTTCCTCCCTTCCTTCCTTTCTACCTTCCTTCCTTCTTCCATGAAATGAAAAGAATGCCTAATAGAACTGTCAGTTGATAGATCATTAAAAATATTATGTGATTCTAGATCAGTATTTGATTTTTAGCATATAACTCAGAGGGAGTTAAATAATTGAGTGACATTCCTGTAATAAAATTCCTTCCATTTCTATCTACTTATACATAGGAAATGTTTTAGGCACAAAAAATGAAAAACAGGAGCAAACCTGATGCACAACATTGTTCCATTCTGGCAATTCTTTATATTATCCCTGGGCCCATAAATTAATCGAAAAAATAAAAACCACCCTAATTAATTAATAGTTCCATCTAAATTCTGTTTTATATAATTAATAAATATCTGTCAAATATAAAATATGTTACATTGTGTTTATCAATTGGATATAATGACAATTTAATGAGAACGCAATCCAGAAGAAAAATGTTATCACTTAGAAACTTACGGTCACGGGTGATTAAAAAAAATCAAATTTATCAACATATTTTTTTTTCAGAGATGTAGGATAAGGTGATCAATAAAAGACTTCCAAGCATAAAATATATTATACTGGGTTGAAATTTTTTTGAAGTAGAACAGAATTATGAGTTCCAAGAGGAAAAGGAATGATGTAATATTTTCTAATGTTAAAGAAGAGCTTATTCATGTATTTTTTTTTTTTAATTAGATGAAGGTGGGAATGAAATCCCTATAGTGATTTCACATGCTTTCATCATTGGACATGTTTAAAAGAATGAAGTAATGGTTATATTTTTAAATGTTGTTACAGAATTTATAAAATGGAGGGAATTATATCCTTTGTTAGTGATATCCTATATGAAGTTATATGGTAATTTTTGGATGTCAACTTGAAAGTGTTAGAGGGGTGTTTCAAAATCATTTTAGTGAGCCTCTGAGAAGACAATTTTGGGGACCACTGGTCTAGGGAGAGACGTAGGCTGCAGCAGGAAAAGGGCATAGAATCGGTTCCCAGAAGCATCATTATTCAAGGTTCCTTCTTCTCGTTTCACCAGTGTACAAGGAAGGGAAGCAAGAAAAGTCTTGCTGGATGTAAGTTTGTAGGTTGTCTCTTGGGACTGGAGATTAGACCATCATCAATGAGAAATGAAGGATGGGGAAGGAGAGCCAAAGAGAGTATAGTGTTTGGACTAGCTGTTGTGGAGAGTGGGAACTTCAGCTGTTGGTTGAGAAGCTGATCTCAAGGGTGGCTGACCATGACCCTAGAGTGATACCAATCTGTTTGGTATGTGATGTTCTTCATGCACTTCTTGGCAGAAAATTCTTTTTATATTTTTTAAAGATTTTATTTATTTATTTGAGAGAGAGAGAGAGTAGATGAAAGACAGAGTATGAGCAGAGCAGGGGAGAGGGGTAGAGGGAGAGGGAGAAGTAGAAGCAGTGGCTGAGCAGGGAGCCCTACACGGGGTTCTACCCCAGGACCCCAGGATCATGACTTCAGCCAAAGGGAGACACTTAACTGACCAAGCCCCCAGGCACCCCTTGGCAGAAAATTCTTAAAGTCAATAGATAACTTGGCATTATGAAAAATACTGCAAATTACATAATATTAAGGGGCTGTGGGAGATAATCAGAGGCAGAAACACTAAGTCATTTATACAAGGTTACCTTTGGCAGATAGTATCTCAGCTTCTCAATTTTTTCACTGTAGGTTTTATAAACTTATCTTGTACTTCTCTGTTGTATCTCTTATGGTGAGTTTACTTATAAAGTGCATCAGAAGTGAGAGGAGACATTAGGAAAAGGGTGTACGTGTGCCCTTCTGCCTGACCTCAAAACTTGGGCTCAACCTAAATATCTGGATCCCCAAACCCCAAATGCACTTCCTGGCCAACGTCCTCTCTGTCCCTAGAATTTTATATTCTCATTCTCACCTGGTTCCCCCAACCTCCCACCCCGCCCCTTCAAAACCCTCAGATTGTTTTTCAGAGTCCATAGTCTCTCATGGTTCACCTCTTCCAATTTCCCTCAACTCCCTTCTCCTCTCCACCTCCCCTTGTCCTCCATGCAATTTGTTATGCTCCACAAATAAGTGAAACCATATGATAATTGACTCTCTCTGCTTGACTTATTTCACTCAGCATAATCTCTTCCAGTCCCATCCATGTTGCTATAAAAATTGGGTATTCCTCCTTTCTGATGGAGGCATAATACTCCATAGTGTATATGGACCACATCTTCCTTATCCATTGGTCCGTTGAAGGGCATCTTGGTTCTTTCCACAGTTTGGCGACCGAGGCCATTGCTGCTATAAACATTGGGGTACAGATGGCCCTTCTTTTCACTACATCTATATCTTTGGGGTAAATATCCAGTAGTGCAATTGCACTACTGGATATTTTTATCCAAATTTTTAATTTCTTGAGGAATCTCCACACTGTTCTCCAAAGTGGCTGCACCAACTTGCATTCCCACCAACAGTGTAAGAAGGTTCCCCTTTCTCCACATCCTCTCCAACACATGTTGTTTCCTGTCTTGCTAATTTTGGCCATTCTAACTGGTGTAAGGTGGTATCTCAATGTGGTTTTAATTTGAATCTCCCTGATGGCTAGTGATGATGAACATTTTTTCATGTGTCTGATAGCCATTTGTATGTCTTCATCAATACAAAAATTCTTAATGAGTTATTTGATAGCTTTTTAATGTAAGTATTCAAAGTCAAGTGTATATATTACATTTATAGCACATCTCCGTTCAGACTGGTCACATTTCAAGTGCTAATAGCCATACGTAGCTGGTGGCTACCATGTCGGATGGTGAAAATTTATATGACCAATACTAGATACTAGTGCTAAAAATTCCATTTTATATTTGCTGATTATTTCAGGTTTTGTTTATTCTTTTGTTTTTAGCAGACCTACAGAACCTTAAGGGCAAGGATTATATCTGAAATTTCTTTGTAGTTTTAAGATGAATGTGCTCAATGCTATGGCTGGGTATGATTTGAATATACAATGGCAGACTCAGTGTTCAGTCATGATCGGAAGACAAAATGATCTACTACATTTGCTGAATTATTTTAACTAATGAAACTTTTTGTTAAACCACCTTGATGATACCAGTCTGTTGACTGGCCCTTTGGGAATAGGACAGCTCTTTTTTTGAACAACAAAGCTGTCAGAGTTTTAAATAATTGACAAGTCTGCTAATAGCCGCTGCTGGTGTGATTAGACCATCATTTAAATCTGTGAGCATCCTGGGGGTGGGACTGTGGTGTCTTTTCAGCTCTACCCAGTCACAACAGCTTTTATTTTAAGTACGGACATCTTTACACACAAATTAATAGTTCTTTGGAAGGCATTAGATGCTCTTTAAAGGAAATTATGAGTTTGTGGAGTTGGTTAATATTATCATACTTATATTTGACTTCTCTGAGAACCTAGGTTGAAAATAAATTGGCTTAGCCATTCCAACTGGTCCCTTAGAAACTTATCCCTTTTTTTTTTTTTAGCTGGGGGCGGGGGGCGGGGTTATGGAGATTCTGAAAATGTCATTATCTCTTTCTGATAAGCCTTTATGTTGAGAGTGGTGGCCTTCAGGATAAACAAAGTGGAAAAAAGGCCCTTGAGAATCTTAATTTGTTCAAATTAAAATGAACGTAGGAAGATAATAAAGCTGTTTTAAAAAGCTGGTCTGAACTTCAGCACCGTGTTTTAACCATTGCTTTCGGGGAAATGACATCACCTTTAGTGCAGGGTCAATGAAAACGGAGTAATTATTCAGAGTTGGAGGATTTTTTTTTTTCTCGTTTCCACCACTGTGAATGCAATGATGTGAATTCAATACTGCAAATTCTGGAAACTGCAGCTCTATAGCATTAGAAAACCTCCAGGGTGTCCTGCGTAGGGAGGAGGGTTGACAGAGTGATTACTTTGTTCTAATGACTTTATGCTAAAATAAATTTATCATATCAAAATCATTTTTGTAATGGAAATCCTTGTATCAGTTGCAGAATGGAGGTCTTTTGCATGAAAGGGGATTTTTTCCCCCCCCTGTAATTATGACCACTATGTTAAAGCAATCAAGAAGGTGCGCTAATTTACTTCTAACTGATGCAATTGATTTCCTAAAAGCTTTACGGGAATAGGCGATGTCATTGTGATGAATCAGAAATGCTTAATCTTATCACCATACAAAGCAAATTGAGTTGTTATGCATTCCATCTATTTTGGTATTAATCAAAGGGGGGAAAAGCCAACTATATTCTTCCTCTGGTTCCAGGTAATTTACAGATGGGAAGAGGATTATGTAATCTAGTTTTAAACCCTCACCAGAAGATACTGAGTTGAAATTTGAAGCCTCTGGTGCTAAGGGTTGAGGTGCATTCTGCTAGGGGTGGAAGTCTATGGGTGGCTCGTAACGGAAGTGTGCCAAATATGATCTATTTCGTACACAGATAATGAACTGCTGTCAGTGCTCCCTCAAGGGGGATCTGGATATATTGCATTTTCTTTTTAAGGTTGGTGTGACTGTGTTTGAAAATAAAATTGTTGTTGCTGCTAATTCCTATTAACTTTAAATGTTACTCACTGTCTATGCTAGGAAGTCGCAGCATGTACTGAATATTAATTTCAATCTCTTCCAGCAAGAGGGAAATTTTACTTCACAAGCCACTTAGATGAATGCGATCAGCTACAGTGGCACTAATTTTGTGTGCTGTTGCTGAATCATCTCAGTTGATGGAAATCAGGCTTCCAGGGCTGATTTGGAATCAACATAGGATGTCACAAACAATGAGGTTATTCTTGGACTCCCTAGTGTTGGCCCCTTGGTCATCATGCTAGCATGTACTTGCCACTTATACAGGATTCAGAGAATTGAGTCAGAGAAGAGTGCAAGAGGTATGGCATAAAGACCACAACCTCAGGGTCTGCACTAGATTAACTCAGTTATTTTTCCATTTTGAGTCTTTCAGCAATTCAGGGTAGCCGAATTGTTCAGAATTTCCTGATCTGGAAGTTGTGTCGGTTCAGAATTCCCTCAGTCAGCTCTTGGTTTCCACTTTCTCATAGGGTCCAACTAATTTGGAGGGACTGTGCTGATGCCAAGGCATAGAGGTCCACATGGGTCCTCTCTCTGGTCCTTTATGTGTTGGTCCCTACAGCTTGCTTCAGACCTTCTTTGTTCGAGGATACGGTCTGCAGGACCCCCACAGAACTGCTTCCTTACCCATCTGGTACTCCTGGGCTGGTTGATGGTGCCTGCGCCCACGCAGACTGCAGCAGCATCTTGGTAACTTGGGGAAACAGCATATTCTTCTTCCAGATGAATCTCTTGCCCATGCTCCATCCTTGACCTTTTCGTAGCAAACGTCAGGAATTTAGCTCTTTGGTTCTTCTCTGAGCTAGAAACCCCCAAATGCCTACCTGTCTCCTAGATGGCAGTGACCTGGGAGTGAGAGAGGGTTCTGGTCGAATAGGAAATACAGAGGGAGAAATGCGTTCATATGTTAAATCAGTTGACCAGTTAAAAGCAGTATTCTCTAGAAGAACAAACAAACAGAATCAAGTTTTGGAAATACCAGAAAAGAGTAGGGTTGGTCAGTTTGAGTAAAAGAAGTCTATTCAAAATACTAATTTTATCTGCATTTATACTAAATATGTATGTAAAATGTGTTATATACAACTAATATATAAATAAAATACAGAATAGTTATATATATATATATATACCATCAATACAATAGTACATACATATGCTAATGACTATTTTGTTTGGCTTGTGCTCACCAGTAAGTTACTTACTGTTCCAGCAGTTGCCATACCAAAAACACAGGTTATCTAGTCCAGTAATTCATTTTAACAATGAGGGAACAGAGACCCGTAACCAGCATGATGTCACACAACAATGTAGCCAACTGGAATGTGAAACCAGGTCCTCTGTCTTGCTTGGACTTCTTTGCTCCTTTCTTCCCTCGTTGCCTGAGAATGATATTATTTTGCAATTGAGAAAAATTAGGTTAGCTATCTGGATGAACTTTTTGAGGCTAATAGGTTGAAACATTGAAATACATTATCAAAGACAGTTGCAGTGGTTATTTAAAAAAAAAGGTTGGGCATCTACCTTTTTGCTCTGGCCTGGGGGACATTCTGTGGAATCAGGGAAGATATAGCTTATTGAAGTCGATTTTTAGATTACATGATTTTAAGGCAGATGCTTTAAAAAAGGTTTGCAAATATAGACTTGATCGAAATATTTACTGCAGAGCCTGCCCCTGTGGCTTCTCTGAATTTACTGTGTTATTTCCTGTGTATGTGTCTGTGTGCATGCACGCGTGTGTGTAGGAAACACCAGTTTGCCCTTGTCAGCAAATGTAAGGATTTTTCAAGATGTTTAAATACAGAAGAATGAAATTGTCTTCAGATCCCTGGAGAAGATTGGACTGCCTAGAACTTTACCTTCTTCCTTGCAATGGAATGGATTTCTATTGGGAGAGGATTTAAACTTTATGGGCCAGATAGTGTAAAAGATGTGACAGGTTTCAAAAATAATTTTTCAGTGGGACTATTTCTTGGGAATGGTAATTGATTTTCCTTAGTGTCTGCTAAAAACAAACCTGAAAGACTGCTGCATTAAAAAAAAAGAAAGAAAGAAAAGAAAAGGTTAAAGCAAAGTATTCACATTCTTGTGAGGATGTGTGGAGATTTAGACAGATTTTGGAGAGATTATTTTGTATTTCATTTCTCCCTGATGAAGAGAGCTACATTTTGGAAAGCCAATCAGACATTTCCTTTTCCTATGGTAATATTTACAATTTTGGCTTTCAAAAAAATCTTTCAGAACAACTTTTCTTTCCCATACTCTACCCCCGTGTGTATTCCAGTCCTTGGGTCTTTTCCTTTTGGTGGCAATGTGTCTATTTAAACAGGATTTTTGCTGGGGGAAGTACCTGTGGGAATGTAGCCTCTCCTTTCCTCCTTCCCTCCCATCTTTCCTCCCTTCTTGCCCTTCTACTTTGCAGTGAATGACTTTGAGCTGCCAAAATCAAATAGCATGAAAACATAGCAGAGCCCATTTCCCCCCTCAGCTTTATTTAGATACAATTGACATATAATATTGTGTAAGTTTCAGGTGTACAACTGATTTGATGCACATGTATACTGCTACATGATTATTGCCAAAAGGTTAGTTAACACATCCATCACCTCACATAATTACCTTGTGTGTGTGTGTGTGTGTGTGTGTGTGGTGAGAACATTTAAATCAGCTCTTTTAGCAACTTCTGAGTATATACTATGGTATTGTGGGTTTTTTTTAGATTTTTAAAAATTTATTTGACAGAGAGAGACACAACGAGAGAGGGAACACAAGCAGGGGGAGTGGGAGAGAGAGAAGCAGGCTTTCTGCAGCCCTATGTGGGGCTTGAACCCAGGACCCTGGGATCATGACCTGAGCGGAAGTCAGATGCTTAACGAGTAAGCCACCGAGGTGACCCTATACTACAATATTGTTAACTCTAGTTGCCATGTTGTACGTGAGATCCCCAGGACTTATTCATCTTATAATTTGGAAGTCTGTACTCTTTGAATAACATCTCCCCATTCTCCACCCTCCAGCCCCTCACAACCACCATTCTCTTCTCCGTTTCTATGAATTTGGTTTTTCCGATTCTATGTATAGGTGAGACCATACAGTTTTTATCTTTCTCTGTCTGACTTATTGCACTTAGCATAAAGCCCTCAAGTTCATCCATATTGTTGCAAATGGCAAGATTTCCTTTCTTTTTTATGGTGCAATAATATTCCTGTGTGTGTGTGTGTGTGTGTGTGTGTGTGTGAAATTTACTTTATCCATTCATCTGTAACAAAGGCTATTTTTAATACGGTTGAATGTGAGAATCTAAAGTACATACTTTTATTGAATTTGAGAATCTCAAGTATATCCTGCAGACTGCAGTTTCATATATTAGTATATTCAGCTAATCTGAAAGCACTTTTAATTTTATGTAATCTCTTAAGATTATAATAATAGGGTAAGTTGTGTTTCCAATATACCTTCCAGCTGGGTTCACACTGCTTGTCAATTCTGTAACATTAATCCCTTAGAGACAGAGACTAAAATTTGGATTTAATTTAGAATTAATGTAATGTGGGAATATATTAATATTAATATAACAAGATAATGTGAGAATAATTCCCTATAGTCTGTTTTTCTTTTAAAATATACAGGTGGATACAAACTCTCATTATTCAAAATTTTTCATAAGGATTTATGGACACTTTTACCCAAAAGTCACTGGGTAGATCAACGTCTCACCATAATCAATAGGCATGTGTGTATAACAAAAAGGTTTGTTGTTTTTGAAATCAGGCAAGAGGGTATGGAGTGAGTGGAATGCAGTCTTCTGCCTGTGCTCAGGTTGTTTGAAAGTGTTTACACAGTCGCTGATGATCTTCCTCATGCTTTGCCCTGAGCATTTGGCTCTTCCTGCGTCTCAGTTCCTTTCTGCCAAGATCTGGGAGAACTTTCAGGCTGGACCTAGTTTACATAGGCTCTTCAGGATCTTTAACATGTTATGGGATTGTTTACTTATATTATGGATATGTTCCTTGCACAGGTAAAAGGAAAATACAATTTCCATTTAATAGCATAAGGAAGGATTCCAGGTGTACTGTGTGCAGACATATCCCTCCAAATGCTTCATTAAGTGCTAAAGAATTAGGTAACTGGTGTTTCAGATGATTTATTTTATATCATTCAGAAATCTTGAGTGGATTTGGATTGCTATATGGGTGTTTAGAAGTGTTTTATATTGATTATATTAAGATATTTGGGGAAACTGGATGGGTGGATGGATTAGGAAACTATTAATTTTACCCATTAAAATAAGAGAGTGTTAGGGTCCCACAACCTGAAAATTGCTATGTAACATACTTTTGGAAAAAGACTGAATTCAGATGAGCAATGCCTAGCTTTCTTCCCTGAGCTCATGCACATATAATTCCTGCAGGAAGTGATACTAGTGAAGTGATCTCGAAAAGTTCTGCAAGACTAATTCTCGTATTTTCCATCTAGTGTAAACAATGTGGCTACCTGTTCTATCAACTGAAACTCCAAGGACTTTTGGGGCATTTTTGAAAACTTTTCTAGATTCCTGGCTTGAGTCTTCTGAAGGGTTTTTGTCCTCTGGTCTTCTCTTTCTTTGTCTCAAACCCTATTCTCTCTCTCTCACCCTCCTGTTCCTCATTTTCAACTAGCTGCTCATCTGCATTTGTGTCCCAGTGCCACTTCCGATGTCACAGAGCAGGGAGGGTCCCAGAAATCCATTCTGAGAATCAGTGGGTTTTGCCTAGGAAAATGTCCTGTAAGCTACTCAATGCTACAAATTGGGACCTGAGAAAAAATGCTGACAGAAAATAAGGTGTAAAATAGTAGTTGAATGATCCTGGGTACATCATGACCAGAGATTTGTGGTTAGAAGGGAAGGCGGGGGCAGGCGGAGAAGTGGGAGGAGGGAGGAAGGAGAGAGAAGGGAGAAAGTAGGCTGAAAATGTACAGAGAAGTGAAAACAGAGTTGGCAGAAAAGGAAAATATAATTCCTATTTGATACTGTGAGGACTTTATAATGACAGGTTCATTTGATAATCAAATTTAGGTTGTTGATATTTTTTGCAATATAAATGTCTTCATCTTTCCAGCACAATCTGCTGCATTCACAACAGCCTCCTATGGGTGAATTTTTCCACCTCAAAAATCTAGAGACAATTAGAGCAGCATAATTCACAAGAGCTCAAAGTTGAAAGCAGTCCAGATGTGTATAAACAGATGAATGGATAAGCAAAATAGAGTATAGCCATACAGTAGAATATTATCCAGCCATATAAAGGGATGAAATTCTTGTACCTGCTATCTGATGCATCTTGAGGACATTATACTAAATGAAAAAGCCAGACACAAAGGGAAAAATATTGTATGGTTCAACTTACATGAGGTACCTAAAGTAGTCAAATCTGTAGAGACAGAATGTAGATTAGAGGTTACCAGGAGGTAGAAGGAGGGAGAAATGTGGAGTTATTGTTTCAGGAGTACAGATGTTTAAGGAGTTCAGTTTGGGATAATGGGAATGTTCTGGAGGTGGATGTTGGGGCTGCTTGTACAGCAATGTCAACCTATTCTTAAGGCCATTGAACAATACACCTAAGAATGGTTAAAATGGTAAATTTTTTGTTGCGAGTATTTTACCACAGTAAGTTTCTTTTTAAAAAAATATGGAGATAGGCGTGCTGGGGTGGCTCAGTCAGTTAAGTGTCTGCCTTCCACTCAGGTCATGATCCCACGTCGGGCTCTCTGCTCAATGGGGAGTCTGCTTCTCCCTCCCCCCACTGCTCTCCACCCCTCGCTTGTGCTCTCTCACTCACATGCTCTCTCTTTCTCAAATAAATAAATAAAATCTTTAAAAAATGTGGATATTGAGGCTGTGTGCCATGTCTGCATAGTTTGTGCAAGATGAAAGATGATCTAGAAACTGAATCGCTTCAGCAGAGGTTGGGTTATAGAACCAGAGAGAGAGGAAAAAAAAAAAACCCATAAAACCCCTGAAGTGGGTTAAATTGGTGGCTCCCTAAAAGATGTGTCTGTGTCCTAAACCCTGGAACCTGTGAATATGACATTATTTGAAGAAAAAGGTCTTTGTAGATGTAATTAAATTTGGATCTCAAGATGAGAACACTCTAGATTACCCAACTGGGCCTCCAATCCAATGACAGATATCTTTATAAGAGACAGAGGAAGAGAGGAAACAGAACAACAGGAGAAGACCATGTAAGATCTAGACGGAGACTGGAGTGATGCCAAGCAGTGCCGGGAGCCACCGGAAGCTGGAAGAGGCAAGCAAGAACCCTTCTCTAGAGCCTTCAGAGTTACATGGTCCTGCCAACACCTTGCTTCTGAAACTTCCAGCCTCCAGAACTGTGAGAGAATAAATTTCTGTTTTTTAAGCCACTAAGTTTATGGTAATTTGTTGTGGATCTCTAGGAAACTAACACAACCTCCATCTCCTCCATGATCTAGTCCCTGGCAGTTCTAAGAATTCTCACTGCAGAGAAGATTGACTTGTGGCCAGTTCCTCGGCATCCTGAAGGCATCTCTACTGACTTCTAGATTATAGAAAAATAGAACCACCTTTATAGGTCTGATTCATGTTCACAAAAATCCAAAGAAGTTAAGCATCATTATGTGTGTGTTTTTAGATGGGGAAACTGAGGCTCCCCCCACCTAGTATTTGTTGTAGAATGTGTAATTTGTGGACCATGTGCATGAGGATCACCTGTGGTGTTTGCTGGAATGCAGTTTCCAGGCCCCTGTCTAAGACCTAGTGAATCAGAAACTCTAGGTATATTCTCCAGGATCACACACATTTTGTGTGATCATCTTTCTGTAATATTCGTGCATATTGGATTTTGAGAACCACTGCTCTAAGTAGCGATTTGCTTGATGTGTAATGGCAGGTAAAAAGTGAGGTGAAGGTTTGAATCCAGCTTTTTTTGTCTAGACAACATTTGTCCTTTCCAACAGCAGCCCGCCAACTTTTCTTTTTTCTTTTTTAAAAAAATTTTTAAAAGATTTTATTTATTAGAGTGAGTGAGCATGAGTGGGGGTGCAGAAAGAGGGGGAAAGGGAGAGGGAGAGAAGCAGACTCCCCATTGTGTGGGGAGCCCAATGAGGGGCTTGAGCCCAGGACCCTGAGATGAGTGGAAGGCAAATGGTTAACCAACTGAGCCACCCAGGTGCCCCTCATTTTTCTTTTCACTCCAAATTCCTTTAAGGACTAAATGGCACCAGTGAATAAATTATTTTCTTTCTAAATACTCAATAGCTAATATTTATCTACCCTTTTGGTTCCATATCGAAATGATGATAGTACAGCTAATTGCGTCATCCATTTGCCTATGATCATGAACTGTTCCATGATGGGGCCATGTTTCATTTATCCTTGTATCTCTGGTCTCTAGGGCGGGGCCTTGCATAAAGAAGGCATTGCATGCTGGAAAAGCCTAACCATTCTTTCCTGTTTTCATTACAAAAGAAGTATGTGCTTATTATTAAAATTGCAAACATTGCCCAAGTGTAGAAGATGCACAGTGAGTGTTCCCTAAATTCCAGCATTTGGAATGTATCCTTTCATTCTGTGGGTGTATACAGATTATTATAAATATAGTTTTCCCACAAAAGGGCATATTGCTCTATAATAAGCTTTTTCTTTTTAACAAATACATCATGGACAGCTCCTCTTAATGAGTGCCTCGTGATCTACCTTATTATTTCCAAATAACATGGCCATTTAAAAGGACAGTTTGTTGTTAATCTTCATACTCTGGTCAGAAGAGCTCAATTGGGATCAGCTGAAGAAAGTGATGTCATTTTAGGGCTGTAAGGTATAAAGATGTCAAAAATCTCAAAGGGATGGACAGACTCCAGAGAGAAGCTTAGAAACTGTCTAGCTTGGAGGAACCAAAGAAAGGAGACTTTTTGCCTCAAAGGAAAGGAATTTGCTTTAGAAGAAGGAACTTCAAGTTGTTCCAGAAAAGAGAAGGCTGTATGTTCTGAAACCCGCCCCCCCCCAAAAAAAAAAAGCTGACGAGGTTGATTCCTGACCTTGTAGCTCTCTCCATAGCAGTGAATAGAAAGCCAACATTCAGCGAGAATTATAAGTGGATTTCAGCTGCTTAAAAACCAATTGCGAAAGTGAATCAAAGTAAAAATGGCCCAAGTTAGTTTGGAAAAGATATTCTATTTTTCTTACTTTTGGAAATATTCTTAACTTTTGGACTCTTTTTAAAATTTATTCAACAAGCAATTAATATCTGCCACTTCGCAGGAACAAGGCAAGGCATGAAGACTCAGAGAATGCGGTCTCCACCCACAGTGAGTTAAATTAGGCCTGTGGGACCTCCCCTACCACAGACTTACTGTGAGAGTGAACAGTTTCATTTTACCCTATTTTATCCCAGAATGTCTTCCTGAAGACAAAGGTAGAAATTAGGTATAAGAGCTGAGTAATAGACTGTCTGGTTAATAGCATGGAGTTGGAGTTGAGGAGAGGCAATCCCATGGAAGTGAGAATGTTATAAAATCATTTATAAAAATGATGGCATCAAGCATGGTATATGGGCCCTAGGTTTATCTTTGTAAGTAACACAATATCTGTGTAATTGTCAGTTGTACTAAAAGCCATGTGAAACCTTAAGTACATGTAATGTGAATTTATTTTAAAACTAATTTCCTACCTCAAGTTTTAGATTCTCAGCTTACTTGGTGTGACTTGAGGAGTTGGAAGAAAAGTATTTAAACAGCAGGGTGGGCTTTCAGGTGGTAATTTTTCAAGGGACTCAGCAGGCGGGTTTGATGCTGACTTTCATGGGATTTACTAACTTCCATACAAAATTTGTTCGGAAGAGTTGAAACTACCTTTGTCTTTCTTCCCTTGAAAAGAAATCTGTAGAAAACTTCATCCGTATCAACAACCCTAATGATTTCTGAGTCTCTCTTTGTATCTGAATCACTTAAATCCTTTTCTGCTATTGATTCTTAATCCACAAATTTATGGATCTCTCCATTTTCTCTACCCCCACTTCAATTACAGACAGGGTTTTGATCCCAGTCCATCATTTCATGTATGTCACTGAAGAATTGCTATTTCCTTCAATAATAAACTCACCATCGACCAGCTCATGTCCCATGAGCTTTTGATGTCTTGCTTTTGGTAATCTTGATGATAATTCACATTTCCTAAATTGTATTAGTACCAGTATTAACATTTTCATTTTTCTGTCTTCCACTGTGTTGTATAAAAACAGGAAAGAAAAGGCAATCAAATATTCAACTATTTACCCAAATGCTGGTGTGCATGCAGACAACATCATGCCCTCAGGTTATACTTTAGCTGGGGTTTCATCAGCTGAGATGGGCACACAGAATTGGTCCTGGAGACGGAAGAGGATTTCATTATATAATAAATGCAAGTAAAGATTGTGTGGACCCCCAAGACTCTTGTCATGTGTATATTAAAACGTTCCGTCATCTCAAAAGTGTGGTAGAGATGAGAGCTAAAAATTCCATGTTATTTCAGCAGTGTCTGGATTATTAATTTACTTTCTCAGTTCAACAGTGACCTCTAAGCCTGTTTTTCTTTTTCTGGAAAGAGGGTCCTGATGCTTATCTCACAGCATTCCTGTGTTTGCCGTGAGGATTGACCAGCCGCATGGTGGGAGCCAGCAATGTAACTTTGGTCCCTTTTCACCCAGTGGATGATGCATACCTGGAGGATAGGGGCAACATCTCATCCTGTATGTCTTTATGGGGCTTTGAACAGGTTGTTACATAGGGATGAGACATTTTTTAAAAAAAATCTGTTATTTTTTCTCTGGGATGTGGAAGGTGATGTAGCAGTTGGGTTTTAGATGAAGAGTTGTGAAATAGATATGGCAAGTTTAGACATTCTCAGAGAAGCCATGTATGCTCATCTGCAGAACTTATTCTTGCCAGGATGTATTAAGAGTTACCACCAACCCTTGGTCGTCCATGGTGAGCGTTCCAGCATATGTTATCACCCAGATTGGCATGCTTTTGAGAGCGAAAGAGCATGCTCTATATATTTGCACACGGATCGCGGTTGAAATCTGAATTTCTCCCAGGAAAACAGAGATAGATGGTCACCTTCTTCGGGATTGATGTTCTGCGTTTGGGATCTAATTTAATTTAAGGTGGAGCATTTCTCAAAAAGGCTTCCTGTTTCTGTTGAATTAATGTCATAACCACATTCTAAGGATGAGTGGACTTCTTCCTGAGAATGGCCTTTCTCACAAGTGTTAGGGATCCTTCTGGAGATAGGTGTTTAGCACCACTGGACTGTCCTTAATTGAAAAATGGTACCAGGACCTTGAGATTAATGGGTTTAACAGGAGATGCTAGGATTCCCCTCCCTTAACTCTGATACCTCTGTCCCCAGAAGAACCTTCCCCTACTTCCCCTATACACAGATACTACTGTGTATCTGCTTGAGGTTTTAATTAGTCTTGCAATAGCACTTGGAATATAAAGCTGTATGATTCAAAGTCAATGATGATTCACATATTACTTGCAGTTTTCTAATGACCCACACTGACGTTCCTTTCTAGGATTGATCTATGGATTACCATATTTATCTGAGTCAGACTAGCCTGGTACTTAGAATCAAGACTCTTGCTGCCAGATGGCCTGGATTTGAAACCTCGCTTTACCCACGTCAATTTTGTGACCCTCAACAAGTTATTTAATTTTTCCCCTTCAATTTTATTAATAATATGAGGATAGTAATAATACCTACCTTCTAGCAATGTTGCAAAGATTAAATGAATTAATACTTATAAAATGCTTATCACAGTGTGTGATGCTTAGCAAGAACTATATAAATGTAAGTAAAAAAATATAAATAAGACTTCTACGTATAATTGGATGCTGGTGATATTAAGCTTGAAATGCTCACCAGCATAAATATGGAACTAAAGGAGAGAACAAAAGAAAAAGTGAGGGCTACAGATAACACCAGGACGTTAGCAAGAAGAGTAGGAAATACATTTCTTAGGAGGTTTAAAGATGGAAATCTCTGTGTTACCAGAGCTAGTATTTTACTGGGTTTCATGAACCCGAGAGAGACAAACATGATTTTTTGCCTTGCTTGCTTCTTTGAGCACTGTTGAGTTTTTCAGTGGTGCCACTATAATCATTTTAGTCATTGTTAATATTATCATCATATCATTAATATTTTGATCATTGTATAAAATATTAAATTCCATTTGATTTTGGCAGTTCACTATATTATTTAAAGTAGTGGTCCAGCCTCAGGACTTAGAAGTTCTGAAATGACAGTTTCTTACTGAAGTCTGGATGAAACCTCAGTAGATTCGTATATGTCTACTGTCGAGTTTTCTGAATGAAACAGGAAAATGGAAACTTTCATAGAGCTAATGGCCCAGCAGCCGGCAAAGACTGCTTCTATATCCTGGCTGGAGTGCTCTGAGAATCACTGCTTCAGAGAGATGTGAGCAAGTTTATCTTATTATCAAGGTCTGAGTTCTCATGTCAGAAGTAAAAACAGAACAAACACAAACAACAACAAAGAACCCAAGAAGTTTAAACATTAGTAAAATACAAAGACACAGAAGAAAGGGGTTTGAAATTTGATAGACTTGTATCCAAATTCTGACTCTGGGATCATTTGTATGATCCTCAAGAAATTGTTAAGCACTCAGATCCTAACTATGAAATGGGATTAACACTCTCTCGTATAGTCAGAGTAAGGATTAAATGAGATCGTATATGTCAAAGCAGCTTTTCTTAGTGGCACTTGGTATAGACAGTTGCCTTCTCCCTACTGTTTACTAGACTGTTCTTGGTCTTAGAGATCATGCTTTTATATTAGTATATCCTCAGCACCCAACGTGGTGTCTGATGTATAGTAGAGATTGAATATATATTTATTCAATATTGAATGAATAATGGTCTAATTAAATTCATTCATTCATCAACCAGTAATTAGGGAACCAGTCTACGTCAGTTACTATGCTAAGTAAACTTGAAAAATAGAGATGAACATGGAATAGTTCCCTCCCCATAGGGATTTATGGACAGGAAGGAGAGAATATACCTTATAATGTGTGCATTTGAAAGTGTCTGCAAGGCATTAGAGGACAAATAAGGAAGTGCCTCATTCTGATTGGAGAAGTCTGGGAAAGCTTCACAGAAAAAGTGATTTTAAGTTAAATCCCCTCAGCAGATGTGTGAGGGGAAGGGCAGTCTTCATAGGGGGAATTACCTGTGCAAGCCTTCATGGGGAGGGGAGCACCTGCGTGATCTGTGAACTGCACGTGTTTTCACATATCTGGAGAGCAGTGTGTGTGTGTGTGTGTGTGTGTGTGTGTGTGTTTGGGGGGGCTGGTGAAGGAGGGGCTTGGTGGAATCTGGGGTGAAAAGCTAGGTAAGGGTGTGAATCATGACTGGTCTTTTAAGATTTGTTCAGACCCTTGAACTTTATCCTAAAGGTGATGGAGAACCTTCAGAGGATTTCAACCAAGGATGGAGAGATCTGATTCAGATAGGGCCCTCTGGCTGCCCCATGGAGGGGCAAGGAGGTGACTATTGTGGTATTCCAAGTGAGACAGAGGAGAACATGAGAGCACACAGTCGTTCTCGGAAGACCAATGGGATGGATTCAAAAGGACTTTGGGGCTGATTAGATGTTAAAATCTAGAGAGATCCAGTCCTGGTTTGAGTTGCGTCAGTAGAGATTCTTCTGTATTTTAAGAGCCATAGAAAATAATTTGTATTTTCTTTACATTTTCTGGCTTAACTACAAAGATAGTGTTATTAACGTCTGAAAGCCACCACTCTCATCTGTCATCCTTTTAATTTTTCTTTGGTTCTTTCTAGCTCATGCCCTTACAGACATTTAGCTTCGAGCATTTAGTTTTGGATTTTTTTTTTCACTTTGTAAATTTTTTTATTGAAATAATATTTGACATCTTATGCTGGGTCAGTTTAAGGTGTACAACATGTTAAGTTGATACGTTTATATACTGTAATATGATTGCCATTATGGCACATTTCTATTGGTCTTCTCCCTTTTTTACCTGCAGTTGTTTAACTGGGGGGAAGAAATAACCACTGATTAGCATCTCTGTCAAAGAGGAGCCATAAAGAGCAGGAGGAAAATTTTGTTTCTTGTTTATTAGATCCAGTTAAATTTATATTACTATATGAAGCTTATTTTTTTAATTCAATTTTATTTTTTCAGTGTTCCAAGATTCATTGTTTATGCACCACACCCAGTGCTCCATGCAATACGTACCTCCTTAATACCCACCACCAGACTTACCCATACCTCCATCCCCCTTCCAAAACCGTCAGTTTGTTTCTCAGAGTCTACTGTCTCTTATGGTTCATCTCCCCCTTCCGATTTCCTCCAATTCACTTTTCCTTTCCTTCTCCTAATGTCCTCCATGTTATTCCTTATGTTCCACAAGTAAGTGAAACCATATGATAATTGACTCTCTCTGCTTGAATTATTTCACTCAGCATAATCTCCTCCAGTCCTGTCCATGTTGATATGAAAGTTGGGTATTCATCTTTTCTGATTCATGCATAATATTTTATTGTATATATGGGCCATATCTTCCTTATCCATTCATCTGTTGAAGGGCATCTTGGCTCTTTCCACAGTTTGACAATTGTGGACATTGCCGCTATGAACATTGAGGTACAGATGGCCCTTCTTTTCACTACATCTGTATCTTTGGGGGTAAATACCCAGTAGTGCAATTGCAGGGTCATAGAGTAGCTCTATATTTAATTTTTTTTTTTTTTTAAAGATTTTATTTATTTATTTGACAGAGAGAGAGAGATCACAAGTAGGCAGAGAGGCAGGCAGAGAGAGAGAGAGGGAAGCAGGCTCCCCACTGAGCAGAGAGCCCGATGTGGGGCTCGATCCCAGAACCCTGGGATCATGACCTGAGCCGAAGGCAGAGGCTTTAACCCACTGAGCCACCCAGGCACCCCTCTATATTTAATTTCTAAAGGAATCTCCGCACTGTTTTCCAAAGTGGCCGCACCAAATTTTATTCCAACACCAGCAGTGTAAGAGGGTTCCCCTTTCTCTACATCCTCTCCAACACTTATTATTTACTGTCTTGTTGATTTTGGCCGTTCTAACTGGTGTAAGATGGTATCTCAGTGTGGTTTTGATTTGAATATCCTCGATGGCTAATGATGATGAACATTGTTTCATGTGTCTATTAGCTATTTGTATGTCTTCTTTGGAGAAGTGTCTGTTCATGTCTTCTGCCCATTTTTTGACGTGATTATCTATTTCTTGAGTGTTGAGTTTGAGGAGTTTTTTATAGATCTTGGATATCAGCCCTTTCTGTAGTGTCATTTGAAGTGTAAAACAATGACTATATCAAACCATGATTTGGATGCATAGCAGTATTTTCCATCAAATTATTTTCTTGGTTGTGCCTTGCTTGGTGGTGAGTTTCCATCTGAGTCTGTTCAAAATGAGTTAAGAATCTGAGCCTTTCATGTATTGTATCTTTGTTACTACTATCAAAAACAAAGCAAAGCATTCAATGCTATGTGAATATTCTTTGATGTCCTTGTTTAAATCATTTGGTTGCTACTTTGCTAGATTCCAAACTCGAATGGCCTTTTAAATATTTTTTTTCCACCGAGCAAATTTTCTTTATTGTGTAGCCTGTTTGCCTTTTATTTTAATTGACTTTACAATGGCTGACTTCCTGGGCTTTGGAGTAAAAGCCAAATGGGATTTATTTATAAGAGCAGAAATTCATATATTTGGGGATTTTTTTGAAGGTTATTCATTTTAACAAATCCATTACTTTCAAAATGTCTTGAGTTGCACCCTAAAAATTTTGTATTTTGTTTCACAGAAATTCATTAGCAAAAACCAATAGTCTTAATAAGTAGAACAAGAATTGATTCTTTCTTTAGTAGTTGGAAAGCTAGTGTACACAAAGCAGTCCCGTTTCGCAGGTATAGATTAGTACATATGGTAGGCTTCCAGTTGTTGAGCTGTAATCAGTTATAGTAAAGCACCATTTGAAAAAGGGTATATGGAGCTGTGAATGAAAGAAGAAAATTGGTTGTATGCTGCTATTTTTAAAATGTTAGCAAATATCCTTGATTTTTTTTCTTTTTTCTTTTTTTTTAGTATTAAACGTCTTTGAATACAAGAAAACACAGGGAGGGTGAGGAGGCAGCATGGTGAAATGGAAAAGGCAAAGGGGACATGTTTTACTCAGCTCGGGCACCTGGCTGGGTTTGCATGAGTCATTCGACCTGCTTAGGTCTTTACCTTTCTTTATCTACAAAGTCAGGAGATTGAAACATTTGAACTTTAGCGTCTTTAAAATGTTATTCTTCAAAGCTTGGGAAGTTGTGTGAAGGTAGAAATATGTGGAGGCTGTGGATCTATAGGGAAATTGGTCCCTGATTTTTTTTTTTTTTGACATTGAAATATCAAAATAAAGGAATTTTGTGGTCCCAGGCTAATCCTCTTCAGCTAGGTCTGATAAATGTGTTAGGGATTTATAGCAGGTGCAACGCAAGTCACCTGAGCCAAGTTTCTCACAGCAGAAACTGATAGGAGAATCAGCTGTATTTATAAAGGTACAATGAGAGCCAGAATCATTTTAACCATGGGAAGACTTATCCTTGCGGTGTTTAACTAGGATGAATAAAGGTTGTCAGAATGGTGAGTGGCAACTGTCATTGAGGAATTAAAAAAAAAAAAAAAGCCTTTTAAGAGAGGGAGGGAGAGCGTGGAGGGTCAGGGGGAAAGAGAGAACCCTGAGATCATGATCTGAGCTGAAATCATGAGTCAGACACTTAACCCACTGAGCTACCCGGGTGCCCCAGGAATGTTTGAGAAGTAAGATGACAACAACGTCACAATGAGTTATCTTTGTTCCCAGGACACTGAGAGGTACCATGTAACTACATATTTAGCTCTGCTGAAATGAAGATAAAGATAAAAGAGATAGTTATTAGCAGGAGAAAAATATAAAGAAAACTAAGATGAAAGAAAGTGAACATTTTCTATTAAAAAAAAAAAATACACTATTAAGGCAGAGGGACCTTTTGTCCTAGTCTGGACTTTTTGGCTGAATAGTTACAGGTGATTAAGTGCCTGGATAAGTCTGAAACCCCTGAAAAGTGTAGGTGGATATTTCTGGCTTCTGTAACTTATGTCTCTGAAGATACCACATGCTTTTTTGGGAAAAAATCAAGGAAATTATGTTCAAACCTTGATTGTAATTGTTCCTTTACACAGTAAATAATTTGATTCTTAAGCAGATTTAATGAAATGAAACACCAGGCAGCAAAGAATGCAAGAATAAGATTCTCTGTGAAGTCTTTGTGAACAGCATGGTCAGTTACGTATCCCTCTACCTCTTCTGGGTTTATCATGGAAGAAATTTATCCTTATCCAACCCACTGGACTCCTATATCATGCACCTACCAGAGAACTGGGAGTGTTCCTTTCTCTTTAACCTTCAAGAGAGGATACCATTTTATTTTTTTCTTATTATGTGCAATGTACTTTAATTATTTATTTTTATTTAAGTATATTTACCATACCATGTTATATTAGTGTTAGGTGTACAATATAATGATTCAACAATTCTTTTTTAAAAAATTATTTTTATTTTTTTTTTTTTTTTTTTTTTTTAAAGAGAGACAGTTAAGGATGGCAGTGAGGAGCATAGGAAGAGGGAGAGAATCTTAAGCAGACTCCTTGTTGAGGGTAGAGCCTGGCACAGGGCTAGATCTCAAGGCCCTGAGATCATGACCTGAGCCAAAATCAAGAGTCAGTTGCTTAACCTATTGAGACACTCAAGCATCACAATTATTCAACAATTGTATACATTTCTTGGTGCTCATCAAGAGATAAGTGTACTTTTAATCCCCTTAATCTGTTCCACCCATCCTCCTTCCCACTTCCCTTCTGGCAACTAGTAGTTTGTTCTCTGTATTTAAGAGTCTGTATTTTTTTTTTGTCTTTTTTTCCCTTTGTTCACTTGTTTTGTTTCTTAAGTTATACATATGAGTGAAATCATGAGGTATTTATACTTATCTGACTAACTTATTTCAGTTAGCATAATACCCTCTAGGTCGTTCATGTTGTTGCAAATGGCAAGATGTCATTCTTTTTTATGGCTGAATAATATTCCATTATATATATACACCACATCTTCTTTATCCATTCATCTATTAATGGATGCTTGAGTTGCTTCCATATCTTGGCTATTATAAATAATGCTACAGTAAACATAGGGGTGCATATATCTTTTCAAATTAGTGTTTTTCATTTTCTTTGGGATTATTGAACCATATGGTAATTCCATTTTTAATTTTGAATAACCTCCATACTGTTTTCCACAGTGGCTGTACCAATTTGCATTCCCACCAACAGTGCACAAGAGTTCCTTTTTTTCTGCATCCTTGCCAACACTTGTCATTTCTTATGTTTTTGAGGTTAGTTATTATGACGGGTGTAAAGTGATGTCTCATAGTTTTTTTAACTTACATTTCCCTGATGATTAGTGATGTTGAGTATCTTTTCATGTGTCTGTTGTCCATCTGTGTATCTTCCTTAGAAAAATGTCTATTCAGGTCCTTTGCCCATTTTTAAATTGGATTATTCGTTTTTTTGGTATTGAGTTTATAAGTGCTTTATATATTTTGGATATTAACCCCTTATCAGATATACCATTTGTAAATATCTTTTCCCATCCAGTAGGTTACCTTTTTGTTTTGTTGATGGTTTCCTTTGCCACGCAGGAGCTTTCTATTTTGGTGTAGTCTGAATAGTTTAATTCTACTTTTATTTCCCTTGCCAGAGGAGACATAGCTAGAAAAATGTTTCTACAGCTAATATCAAAGAAATTACCATCTATGTCTTCTAGGAATTTTATGGTTTCAAGTCCCACACTTAGGTCTTTAATCCATTTTGAGTTTATTTTTGTGTAAGTGTAAGAAAGTGGTCCAGTTTTGCTCTTTTGCATGTAGCTCCTCCCACATAATAAAATACCTGGAATAAACTTAACCAAGGAGATGAAAGACCTGTACTCTGAAAATAGTAAAATGTTGGTGAAAGAAATTAGAGATGACACAAATGGAAAGACATTCCATGCTCAGGGATTGGAAGAAACAATGTTGTTAAAATGTCCATGGTATCCAAAGCAATCTACAGATTTAATGTAATCCATATCAAAATATCAACAACATTTTCCACAGAATTAGAACAAATAATCCTAAAACTCGTATGGAGTCACAAAAGACCCCAAATAGCTAAAGCATTCTTGAAAAAGAAGAACAAAGCTGGAAGTATCACAATCCCAGGTTTCAAAGTATACAAAGCTATAGTAATCAAAACAGTAAGATACTGGCACAAGAATAGACATATAGTTCAATAAAACAGAATAGAGTTCAGAAATAAACCCATGCTTATATGGTTATTTAATCTACCACAAAGGAAGCAATGGAGAAAGGACAGTCTCTTCACAATATACAATGGAGAAAGGACAGTCTCTTCAACAAATTGCCTTGGGAAAATTGGACAGCCACATACAAAAAGAAAGGACATCTTTTAAAATGAACTGAGAATTGAAATCTACACCTAATTAAAAATGAGTCACATGATATTATCAAATATTTATTTAAGCATTTAGGTATAAAAAGTTTTTTATTTTTATTTACTTTTAAAGATTTTTTTATTCATTTGAGAGAGAGAGAGCGTGAGCAAGAGCACAAGCACAGGGTGGGGGGGAGGGGGAGGAGGGTCAAAGAGAGAGGGAGAAGCAGACTCCCTGCTGAGCAGGATGCCCAATGTGAAGCTTGATTCCAGGAGCCCAGGATCATGACCTGAACTGAAGGCGGATGCTTGACCGACTGAGCCACCCAGACACCCTGAAGATCTTTTTATTTTTTTGTGGTCTCCCTGCATTTGTTTATGTTATTAAATGGGAGCACCTAACAGTGATTCTTAACCCGCTTTGTACCTTGTATCTCTTGGCTGGTCTGTAGAAGCCTATGGATGACTCACAGAATAGTGTTTGTAGGTGTATAAAATAAGATAAAAATGTAGAATGACAAAAAAAAAAAAGCATTTGCATTAAAACACTATTTTCAAAGTTGTACAAAATAGATGACTACAGTTAAGATTACTGTATTGCATGCTTTAGGGTTGCTAAGACAGTCAGTGAATAAAGTTCTCATCACAGGAGAAAAGTTTTGTAACTGTGTGTGACTTACTGGGGTGATAGGTTCACAATATGTACAAATACTGAATCATCCTGTTATATAGCTGAAACTTACACAGTGTTATCCGTCAGTTATACATCAATAAAAATACAGGTTTTAAAAATCATTTTTAAAAAATTAATTGGAAGTTTATAAACAAAAATTGTACCAAATAAAACTGTGATATGGGGTCATTGTCTTAAGTACCATGATTTTTTATTTTGAAGCAATGAATATAATTGGTTTTGCGAGACAGCTGTTACAACCTAATGTGATATGAAAACATATGTGAATTCTATTGGCAACACAGTCACAGGATTGACTAATACTGTGATGATGTGTTGTCTACATTCATAATTGAAGGAAATGTTAAATTTTCCCTGGAGGTAGAAAAAATAAAGATGAAGAGTTTTTTGCCCCCCCACCCCCCATCTCAATGAATGGATTCCTTGGGTTTTCTCCTAGGACTCGTTGAGGGTTCCAGGATCCCATGTTTAGAGCCATAGCCAGAAGGTTTTCCTGGTTTGTACTCTACAATTGACCTAACATTCACAGAGGAAGGGAAAGTAGACATAAATGCCCACATTAACATAATAAGTGGAAAATAAAATAATCCTGTAATATTTATTGTAATTAGAATACTAGGTATGGATAGAAAATATGGATGTGTTTGGGTATACCTCTCTAACCCTAGCTTTCTTTTTAAGACATAAAATCATCTGTGTAATTTGTGTGGAAAGTTATTAAAAAGCTGGGGGGTGGGAGGTTGGGGGAACCAGGTGGTGGTATTGGAGAGGGCACGGATTGCATGGAGCACTGGGTGTGGTGCAAAATCAAGGAATACTGTTATGCTGAAAATAAAATTTAAAAAAAAGCTGTGGACAAACTTTCAAAAAATGAGGGATTATGTATTTAATAAATTACAAAAAATTTGGTATAGATTATAGGTGGCAGGTGCTAAGATTCAGGCATTTGTTACATGGAGTGGACTCTTAGCTTATAAAAACCAGATCTGGACAAGAATAGAGCAGCCACTGGGGCACAGGCCTAGGTCTGGATATTTCTTCTCATTTATAATGTTATCTTGATTAATACTTTCCCAGGTGGGAAATCATCTTCTTTGACAAAGAGCTTCTAGTTGGTGAGGGGTCAGGGAATTCCCGGTGGAGGCAGCCACAAGTGTGGGTTCAGGGTGGAGTGAGAACCATCTCATGACCCACCTCCTGGGGCTAGGAGCCAGCCAGGGTGGGAGGGAGATATGCCTCCATTTTCCTCCCCACCCCTAGATATAGAAGAATGTTCAGGAGTTAGTGACTTCATCTGTGTGGTCAGATGGGGTGTAGCTGGGTGGACACAAACCTATGCCTATGATATATTTTTTTTGTTTTAATCTCAAATAATGCAGTGTCTCCTAGTAAAGAATATGAGGGGTCCATCTTCCACATTCATACAGGTGTCACTACAGCTTCCCAAGCTGGCTGTGTCAACCGGAAGAGGTGTGGAAGTTAGCAGATAAGTGAGATCTCCAGAATAATCATCATGGAAGGAGCGGTGCCTTTTGTTCAAGCAGAGCCATCTTTAACTAGCTTTCACCAAAAGATGTTTCTAAGGCTGCACAACAACTTGTCAGCTTCTCCCCAGCTACATAAAATCCCCGAATTTCTAGGGAAGGGTTTTGACTGGTCCTGGCTTGTCCACACTTAAGGGGCAATTCACACAGCACATGGACCACAGGAAATTAGATTATTTATATTTCTGGTACCACCAAACAATGAACAACCTGGTCTGTTTTTAGAGATTCCCTGACCCTCACAGAGAGCTGTAAACAGAAAGTAAACTCATTGACTCTGAGTTCAAACCTACGGAACTCTTAGTACAAGCCCCTTTCTCAGCTTTATTTTATGGTACAGGGAGGTGAACTCTGGGGACATAAGAGACTTCACAGTTCTCCAAAGCCACCCAGGGTCACCGTGGGTTATTTCTAAAAGGCAAAGGTGTAAGTCTTAGTTCGTACAGCTTTTTTAGAAATTATTTGCAAGTGTTAAAAGTTGACATTTCAAAATGCTGAAATTTGAAAATAACTTTTAAAAAGTTCTAATTAAGCAGTAATAAGTGGGAATTGACATTTTCTACCATTCACTGAGAAGTTACCCAGCTAATAACCCCTTTTTTTCAATTTTTCAACCCAAAGCCATTATATAAATATAGAATGACATGGCAATGCTGTGTAGGAATTTGGGGTCTTAGCATCTAGCCTACTTTCCCTCCCTCTCAGTTGACCTGAAAAGCACTATTGATGTTACCCTACACAGAAAAAAAAAAAGTTTGCTCTTCCTTGGAAATTGTGAATAGAAATTGATTTTATTTAAGCAATCCTAATTTAATTAATATACTACAACACTGTTGACTCTAATTCATATAGAATCCCTTGAAACACTCCAGTATGCAAAGTGAAAATTCGTACTTAAGAATTTTAAGAAGTATAGATACATAGGCTGATCCAAAAGTAGCAAATATTTATGAAGGAGTGATTTAGGGTTATGGTGATACAGACAAGCTTTGCTAGAGGAAGAGATCAAGAGACAGGACCAGAATGATTTTCCTCAAGTTTTTCTGGGGACAGAGCCAGTTTATGCTTGATGTCATAGTCCTTTCATTTTCAAAACGTGTCCTCATTTGATTAATGAAATAGATGGTCATCCTATTTCATTGTCCAATGAATTCCATGGTTTCTCAAGGTATAGAAAACGAATGAAGTAGAATCAGACCATTTGGCTTCAGATCTCCACTAACAGAAGAATGTTAGGCAGTTGGCTTAATTTCTCTATGGCTTTTTCTTTATGTCTAAAATGGAGATAACTATCCCTAACTCAGAGAATAGCTCAGATGTTTGCATAATAAGCATGGATGCAAGAGCACCATAGTAATGGTTAGCCGGTGGTGGACACAAGGTGTTTTAGTTTGGTTGGTCTGAATCTACAGCCTCTTATTGGGACTCAGGGTTATTTATATGTGGAGTCATCATATAAGATGTTCTGGGGAAAATAGAGGTCGTTAATTATTCTTCCTTGGACACAGTTCCATAGTTGTTTAGTTGAGAGGACTTTCAAGTGGGAGACCCAGGTTTGAGGTCTGCCACTCTCTGTTTTGACCTTGGGCTTATCACTTGGATTTCTAAGATCTCTCTTACTTTCGGTAGTTAGGACAGTTGGCTAAAGTGGATATACAGTAGTGAACAGATTTGACTTCAGAATTTGATTAGATATTCATTCATTCAACAAATATTTATTGAATGTCTGTTCAGTAAGTGCCGTATGCCTGTATGTATGCATTTCAGTGACTGAGAAATCAAAAGGAGACAAAAGAAATATGGTGCTTTCTCCAAAGGAATTGTCAGTCTGGCTGTCCTGTGATATTTTCTAAGTATTCCTGATAGACAGACATCTCTTTTCTTACAACAGGAAAGAATATTTTAGATGTCTTCACATAATCCTGTATAACAATTTCTAAATCTTTAAATCTAACTAAACCTCCTCTGGTTTCAACTTGAGCATTTTCTTTTCTGTTTTTTTCACAGCGGGAAAGGAGAAAATCTGTTCTTCTGACTACATGAATATCTTTTATATTATTAAAAACCTGTAAGGCTCTTTCAGAGCACTCTAAAAGTGTGATACCATGTGGTAACCTTAAGTACCATAATGAACTCAACTATTAGGTTGCATTTTTTTCATTTTCTTCATGGTAATACAAACTTTTGTAAAATTTAGGGTGTGATACCAATTTTGTGAATGCTATATTGTAACATTAGCAAGGTGGTTCCATTTAGGGTGGGAAATTCTGTTAGATGGATCAAGAATTACGTGTGTGTTGAGAGGGTACCAGGGACATATTGTCCCTGCTGGGAGATTGCTTACTTTTATGATGAAAATGTGGGGATCTTACTGGTAGGAAGGAATGGATATGAAAGATATTCTGGGTATTTAGGTCATGAAAGAGCCCAAAAAAGGAATTGGTTTATCAAGGGACAGGTTGGGAGTGGAGAAAGAATCAGGCTTTAAGACAGATAACTAGGTATAGTTGACCTCCCACCACTGACCCAAGCACACAGTCTGGTTGCCCTTGGCTGCATTGTGATGAATCTTACTAGGAGGAAGGGATTGTGTGCAGAGCCAGAGACCAACAAGGCTTATCAGGGGGTTCTCCAAGTGGCTGAAGGAGTTGATTAGATCAGAGGGTTAGGCTCAACAGAAGATAAAATCTAACATAGCTACATTTTGAACTGCCAACAATTACTTACACTTATCAGACTGCAAAGGACATCAGATCATCTTGCTTATCCTCTTGCTTCCTGGCAAAATTGCGCATTAATGATTCTGGATGGAGGTGTGACTCACATATCAAGTGACTTCAGAATGAAAGCTCAGCCAGAGCTAAAGACAACTTTTCTTTGGGTTTGGAATGCCCTATATTATTTTGTCAATTCCGTCTTGGTAATACTTCAAGAAAATGGACACAATTCTTCTACTATAGGTTATTTAAATGATGGCAGAGATGTACCTTTCTGGACAGCCAGGAACAAATGTTTCTTAGAAAGCAGCACAGTGATCCTCCCACCCTGCCTCTGGGTTCACAAGATGTCCACGCTTCTCAGCTGTATGCATGATGCAGCCACATTTTATGTGAGGAACAGGTTCATAAAGACTTTGCATTTTTCAAAACTCACATAATTCAACACTAATTTTCTTATTGTAATAAATTGCAATGCAGGGGATGCATTCCCAGACCTCATAAATCTACCACAATCGTAGTGTAATTTTACTTTTAAATATACTTTTTATGTATATGAAATAACAAAAATAACACACGAATAAATAAACTCTAAAACCTTGACCCTTTTCATAGTTTTTTATCACATGTAATTTCACTCTGTGGCTTTTGATTTGGGGGGTGGTGCATGTCACAGCATCACCATTCAGTACATTTTGGGTTATTGTTATTGGATATAAACACAATTATAAATTATAATAATACTGAACATTAACAAAAAGTATGGTTAACAAAAGCATTCAGGATGTTCCTGTGCTATAAAGCCAAGTGTGGTTCATGGGATACTTTTATTTCTGCTCATCAGCCAAAGTGCTGCTGCCTTGTAGGATGAGAGATGCTGTCTGTGGTAACCTACTCAGCTGTCAGCTTTGAAGGGATGTGATTTGAGGATGGTTTTAAAAGTGTGTGTGTGTGTGTGTGTGTGCATGTGTGTGTATGTATGTATGTAGGGTTGTATTATATAATGTACAAGATGTAGTAAATCCAGTAGTGGCTATTATGATTACTGAGATGATTTTAGAAAAGATTTTTTGTATTCTTGAACCAAATATCTGATGTATGCTGTTATATAAAATTATATTGGTATACACTGAATTGTGTCCCTCTTCCCAGTAGTCACATGTTGAAGCCCTAACCCCCTTGCAACTGTATTGGAAATAAGAAATAAGGCATTTAAAAAGGTGATGAAGATTAAATGTGGTCATGAGGGGAATGCCATGATCTAACAGATTTGCTGGTGTTCTTATAAAAGAGGAAGTAATACCAGAGGTCTGTGTGTGCATGACAAAGAGGTCGTTTGAGCATAGGGTGAGAAGGCTGCTGCCTACAAGTCACGAGAAGCCTGAAAATGAAACCTACTTTCCAGCACCTTGATCTTGGACTTCCCAACCTCCAGAATTGTGAGAAACACTTTTCTGTTGTTTAAGTACCCCTGGTCTGTGGTATTTTGTCATGGCAACTGGAGAAGACAATACACACATCATCTTTCCATATTGAATATGTTTAAATTATTTCAGGTTTGGTTTTTCTAACTCATAGTGCATGTATACACTAATGTGTGTATTTCATTTAAAACCTATTATTTTTGTTTAATTTAAAAAGTTGCATTAAACATTTTATCTTTATTTCTGGAGAAGGTCATGGTAACAGATGGTTGGGTACAGTTGACTTGTAGAAACCTACACAGTAGCTGTCTCAGAAAAGTCTCCCAGTCTCAGTGGAAACTGCCATTGCTGATCCTAGAGATTCTTAAGAACTAGACTTTTGTCCATGAGTCTGTCCACAGCTTCCCCAGAGATGTCAAAATCCCATGTCGTCTCCTATCATGAAGATGGATCTACCCTGGTGCCATGCTAGGAAGGGCAACCTGGAGAGGCTGGTTTCTGTGTTCTCCTCTGTAAGGCTGAGTATCTATAGAAGGGAGCAGAGATGATACCAGGTTGGTCACAGACAATCTGTCTCTCTTGCCTATTAACATATCACCAGTATCAAGAATATTCTCTTGTGCCTAGAAGATGCTCAGTATATATGTTGATTAAATGATTGAGGCCCAGGTGTTGAAGGTATATAACACAGACATGACAGAGGGTTATTGACTTGAAAGCAAAGGATTTCTCTGGACATCTTACTCAGTTATCTTCACCTACTACCTGTAGCATTTAGTTAAACCAACTTATGAAATAGTACTCTGAAAGTTAATGTATAACTTTGCTGCTTGGAATTTAAAACATATTTCTGACTATAAATGGTGGGGAGGTCCCTAGACTTGTCCATAAAAACCCATTTCACTCATAACATTGCTGAAATATAGCACTCATAATGTAGTAGCTCACCACCTTATAGAATATTCTGCAAGAAAAATATACTTCAAATTCCAGTTCTGATGCCAGATCTACATTTTCTGCTTTTGCATCTCTGGCAACAACGATACAAATTCCTCCTCCCCGATTCCTGTTTAGACTTTAAGCAACAGGAATAGGAACATCTTGATGTAGTTTCAGTCTTAGTCATAACAAGGCAACTTAAGTTCTGAGTAGCCCCAGTAGCAGTAGATCAAAACTCTGGATGGGGGAGGGAGGGAGTTCCAGTATCTATAATGAAAAAGTCAATCCTATGTAAAGGACATTGCAAGTGCTTTATATTAGGATTTTCTGTATTATGCTTATTTAATTAAGATCAGAGTTTTCATTGCATAAGGATATAAGCTATAGAGTTAAAATTAAATTAGGAGAATAAGCTATATTAAATTTGCATAGAGATTTTCCTTAGAGGTCTTACCAGGTGAGTGAACCATATCCTAGGGATATTAACTCTGGCAGTTCTTAAAGGAATCACTTAGTAAATTACTGGTACAATGAACTAAAAGATACTCTGAAGAATATTAAAATTGCTGTGAGTTTCTGGGGGCAAGTATCATGTCTTAATCATTGCATTATCCTTCAAGGGTTAGCACTTTATTTAACAACCAGGCATCCGATGGATGTCAGATGAAATGATGCAGGTTGTCAGAAAAATTTAGAAAAGGAGGCATAAACTAAAATAATCTAATCTTCATCCAAGGTCCCACATAATAGTCCATTAGAAAACAAATGAGTAAGAATTTTAGATTTACAAATAGGAAAACCAAGGTACAATAAGAAAGAGTTAGAATTTGGAAGTCATTAGTACTGTTCACCAAATAATTTGACTTCTTGGCCCCTTGCAATGAAGTGTGCCTGTGAGTCATTCTGGCCAGTGAGTTGTGAGAAGACAGGAGACATCTAGATGTTGCTTCTAATGTGAGCATTTAATTGCCAGTTTAAGACACTCAAAACTCTCCTTTCCTTCTACTCTGTGGAATGGCCATGTTCCAGATAGTGACCGTTCCATCAGCCTGGGCCTCCTGTGACCAACTGGTAAGGAAAGTGAGACATAGTGTGACCACGTAATTTTTTCATTCAAACCAGATCACTTTTGAAACTCAGAGGAGCCTCTACTAATAATGTTGGCTGAGACGAGAGACATAAACCCCAACTGAGAGAACGGGGACATACTGCCATTTCAGACTAACTCTTCGTTATTTTATTCTACTGTGTGAGGAGTTGTTTGTTACTGCAGAGTAAACTCCAGACCGATACATGAAGTCCATGCCAGGGCTAAAACTGACATTCTCTCTTTTGATTCATTGGCTGTAAATGAGCGTGTATGTATCATTTGGATCATGAGGGACAATAACTCAACTTATTGAGGGAAACGAAGGGATTTAACAGTGCTTGGAATCCAAGAAAGGTTAAAAAATAAAACAATAGGAGGGTACAGATGGAGCTGAGCCTCAGGCAAAGCCCGAGCTGTGGGATGGGACCGAATGCTGCCAGCCCCTTTGCTCCCACCTTCTGTCTCTACTCTTCTCTGTGTGAAGCCCTCATTGTTTCTCACTAAAGCCAAATTTCTTCTGCAGGGGGTCAAATTATGGCCACCAGCAGCTCTTAAATTCTAAGTCTGATTGCTGCTGTCATCAAGAAAGACAGACTTACAGATCTTCTTTGAATTTGCTTTCAAAAAAATCCCAGGCAAGGATTTCTGTTTGGCTCAGTTTTGGAAGGGTGTCAACCTCTTGGCCAACCAGCTGAGGCCTGGAGGTTGAGTCAGTTAGGACCAAGGCAGCATCCCTGGAAAGTATACTGGGCAAGGGGGAGGACCATCTTCAAGAAGAATGGGACACTAAGAAGACAAAAACACCAAATATTTATTTTGTATGTCCTCACAGATGTGGACTGACATCCTTAATCAGGCACCTGCTTACAGCTTTTTTGGAGTTACTACTGGAATTTGTAAACATTTGTAACATTCGTCCCCTCCCCCACCCCCATATTTTCTTTTCTGATTCCTTTTGGTTAAAAGCCTCACATTTGAAAATAGCTGGGTGGAAAAATGATGAGTTATGGGGCCAAGAGACTGAGTAAAGCTAACTGACCCACCTGGGCATTGAACCAGAAATTCTGCTCTCTGTAGAATGATATTCTAATCAACTGAGCTGAGCTGTGGGAACATAAATGACATAATGACATTCAAAGTGACTTTTTAAAGCTGACCATAAACTTCCATTATCTGCAATTAGCTAACTTAGTCCTTTAAAACACACACACACACACACACACACACACACACACACACGCACACACTAAAGAGACTACATCATATTAAGTCTGTCTTCAAAGGTTAGATTTGGGGTTTATGATTCGGTTCTAGGCTCCAACACTGGGTTCATTCCCTATTGTGCCTTCTCCTGCCTCACGTAAGCCTGGTGTCTCACATAATTTCAATGTAAATTTGGGGGATATAGTTCCAACAAGGTTACCAGCCAAACTTGCCTACAGCTCTGAAGGTACCTATGATTAAGCGCTGTGTCGTGATGAAAATAATTGCTTTAATTAGCCATTAAGCAGGCTTCAGGGTCAACATGACAATGGGTTTCTTTCTCTGTTTGATTTAGTAGAAGCAGTTAATGGTTTTGTTTTTATTATCTTTACCCCCTGCTTCAGAATTATTTACTTAGCACATGGAAGGCAACAGATATTTGTTATTATAAAATCAATTTCATGCCTGACTAGACCATCTCTTCCACCTTTGTCATTACTCTTTGAGCTTTGGGTATTATCTTGGGCTCATTTATGTTTATACAACTATATGGCAATGGACCCTACCAATAATTATTTGGGGAATTTGTGTCATACAGCAACAGGCAGTGCATTTTCATTCTCATTTTTAGAGAATTTCCATGTATTTATTTTTCTCCGCTTCTATTGAAATTTCTAATCAATAGAATAATGTTCCTACAGTAAAAGTATTAGATCATACTTTCCCTAGTTAGCTAGATGATGTTAAGAATGGATTTTGTATCTGGAGTAAAAATTCAATATGCAAAAGGATTGAAACACATATCCATAAGCTATCATTTTGGTGAGAAACATTCTTCTTTGAAATCTTTGTTTACTGAAGTTGTGTTCCTTTGTTTTACCCAGCTTTTATGTAAGGCTCAAGGTGACGATCATGGCTTTTCTGAAATGTCAGTACCTGTGAAGTTAAATAATCTAAATGCCACTAACATTCTTTCTTTCTTTCTTCTTCTTCTTCTTTTTTTTTTTTTTTTTTTGGTAGTGGTGGTGGTTCTGAATTAATTCTGAAACATACATAAAATTAGGGCTGCAAAATCTCCTCAAGCCTGTTCAGCACAAGCTGGATATAGACTTGCAGTTGTGAGTTGGCCCTGTTAGGGTAAACCCACCGTTCCCATCATGCCTTGCTGTTTTTATTGTGCCTTGATAATAGCCTCATGCCTGCCCTCAGTTGCAGGCAGGACCCAGAACACAACCCTGACTTGTATCCTGCTTCCAACAGGACAGTTATCTGGAACCATAATTCTACTTTCTGATCCCACTGTCTAATCTTTCCCACTGATTAGCTTTGACCTTCAACACCCTGCAAACATTTATTGAGCATATACCCAATAATGGGAGCTGGGAGCATCTTCTGGCTGTGTGATGCTCAGCAAGTTGAGACCATTCTGAACCTTACTTTCTATATTTAGAAAATGGGACTACTAAAAATATTGACCTTACCTACTGCATAGTTGTTGTAAGGGTTCAGTACAGTAAAGCAGTTGCTATATGGAGAGAAGTTCGTTATTTCATTTCATTGGAGGTACACATCTAGATTTTTGTTGGAGAATAATCCCTGTAATCTCAGTTAGTTGATTTCTCTCAGAAAGTTCTAAACTGGTCTTAGAGTATAACATTTGGCATAAGTTATGTAGAAGGTTTCTATGTTGTGAAGCATATCAGAATCATCTGAGGTGCTCTATAGAGGTAGATTTCTGGGTCCCATGCCCAGAGAGTACGGTTTTAGGTTTGCCTGGAGGACTTGGGAACATGTATTTTTAACAAGCACGAGGGATTATTTTCCAGCAGCTGCTATAACAAGGTACCACAAAGTGGGTGGTTTGAACAACAGAAATTTATTGTCTCACAGTCTGAAGGCTAGAAGTTCAAGATCAAGATGTTGGCAGAGCTGGTTCCTAATGAGGGCTGTGAGGGAGAATCTGTTCAGGCCTCTCTTCTAGTTTCTGGTGCTTTGTTGGCAGGCTCTGATGTTACTAGGGTGATCTATAACCCTAATCTCTGTCTTCATATTCACATGGTGTCCTCCTTATGTACACATGTCTCCAAATTTCCTCTTTTTGTAAGGACATGGTCATACTGGATTAGGGCCCATCCTATTGACATCATCTTAACTTGATCATCAGCAAAGACCCTATTTCCAAATAAATTTACCTTCTGGGGTACTGGCAGGCTTCAATATATGAAATTTGGTCATCAATATGTGAATTGGGAGCACAGATTTATGCCTATAACATGCCCCAAGTGATTCTGATCCAGATGTGGGTTGTATTCCATTTCGAGAAACACTGGAGGGGAGACTGGGGGCTGAGTGAGAGAAGGGGAGGCTAGGGGCTACCCAGCACAGTGCTTCCTTTGTATTTGAGAGAAGCAGTTGAAATGGGATGGTACATGGTGTGGCTGGAGAATAATGTCTCTGTAACTAATGGTAAGTGTACAGAGACCTTAGGGATTGCTTCTGAGTAACTTTGGAGGAGACATTAACGTTCCTATTAAAAGTGGAAAAATGTTGGGCTGTATCCCCAACCCTGAAATGGGGCTGTGATCCTGTGAAACCTAGCTCAGAGTCTACACTCAGAATTTCAGCTTACTTGGATAGTTCTTCAGAATTATTTGATAATTCCTCCCACAAACCCATGTTTACTCTAGAACCTGTGGCCACAGTACCTAAGTGTAGACCTTTCCAAAATACTATCTCTCTCCACAGATGGACCAGTCTTGTGAAAATCTGAGTACATAGTGACCCGTCTAGGGCTTTCTCATGACATCAGTTATCTCCATTCCTGAGCTAAACCTATGGGAGAGAGTTCTGGAAGATAACTGACATAAACAGGAATAACTTACTCACAGCTTCTATGTGTTTGGAGAGCACTGCTATATAATTTGGAATTGATAATGAGATTACATTTTAGTTGATACACTACATTTTAATTGGTAATGAGATTACATTTTAGTTCTAATATTGCTGGGCATATTTTCAGGCATATTTCCAATAAAATTATATGGGTACTGTGGTCTAGTATTTGAAAGTATTCAGGATTTTTTTCTTAATGTACCTCCTCATTCTCCATGGCTCTGCCCGGGCCAGGTAACTAGAGACTTCTAGTTCCTGTCTTCAGGAGGAGACTGTTACAGAGGAGGGCGGGTGACACATAAGCATTGGAAAATCATGGCAGACATAATTGAGAGACTTGCCCTAAAGGTATGAAAGAAAACAGATTTGGAAAAGTACATTATGATATAAAACATTTTTTTTTTCACTGAAGAAGAGATATAGGTCCTAGAAAGTGTGAAGAGAATAGGGGGAAAACCAAGGTAGATGGGGGCAACTCTCCATGAGGAGGGTTCTCATCCTCTTACCGGCTTCCTTAGGTCAAATAATAATTCAAGGCCCAAAGATAATCATTTTTTTAAAAGATTTTATTTATTTATTTGACAGTGAGAGAGATCACAAGTAGGCAGAGAGGCAGGCAGAGAGGGAGGGGGAAGCAAGCTCCTTGCTGAGCAGAGACCCTGATGTGGGGCTCGATCCCAGGACCCTGAGATCATGACCTGAGCCGAAGGCAGAGTCTTAACCCACCAAGCCACCCAGGTGCCCCAAAGATAATCATTTTTATTTTTATGTCCATATTTGCTTTTATTTGGCATTGGTTTATTTATAATTATACATTTTCTGTTTTACTTATCAATGTATGATGAATATTTTCCGTGTTGTGATATTCTTCATGTTTTAATGTCTAAAAAATAGAGCATGTAGTAGTTATACCCTAATTGTGCTGTGAGTCACACCTATGTATTGCAGTGATTGTAATGAAGCTACACAATGAAGGGAAAGACCCAGGAAAAACTTGTAAGGGAGGTATTTCCTACGAGTCCTTACCCACCTCCCTACTCTCCTTGGACACACACTGCCAAGAGAGTGGGTTTATTCACCTAGCCACTTATCTGGCCTTGATCCCCACTGACCCTCACAACCAGAAAGGATGGAATGCCCACTTAGAGGTCCAATCCTGCTTCAGACTAGGATAGATTCCACACTCTTGCCAAAGCTCCTATTTTTGACATAGTCAAATAACATTTTCTCCTTCTGGAATGCTTTCCTGACATTTCTCTGCCCATCTAAACACTCTATCTTCATATTTCCAGACTCCACACAAGTTTGACCTGCACAGTGAAACCTTTCTTTCTTTCTTTTTTTTTTTTTTTAACTTTTATTTATTTTTTAAATTTCTTTTCAGTGTTCCAGAATTCATTGTTTATGCACCACACCCAAGGCTCCATGCAATACGTGCTCTCCTTAATACCCACCACCAGGCTCACCCAGCCCCCCACCTTCTCCCCTCCAAAACCCTCAGTTAGTTCCTCAGAGTCCACAGTCTCTAATGGAGAAGGGAGTTGGGGGAAATTGGAGGTGGAAGAAATTGGAGGTGGAGATGAACCAGTGAAACCTTTCTTAATGAACTTTACCCTGAAATATTAGTTAGGTTTTATCCTCTGTTTTGTTTTACTTCATCTGCTGTATTGTAAATTAGCTGCAATCGGGAATCATGTGTTGTCCTTCTGGGTATTTCTTATCATTTCTATTATAATGTGGAATCTCTAGTTGACAAAATCCATCTTTCAAAAATGGAAGTCTTAGGAAAGGTGACATTTTCCAAAAGTCCCTGGAAAAGAGTGATGGTTAAGTATATTGTACTTATTAAATGGAATATATGCATTCATTAAAATCATAACTGTAATGATTATACATCAACATGAATACATCACAAATTCTATTGAATTTTAAGTGAAAAAAATAGAAGATAAAATTATATTTATGTTGCAATTACAGCTATGGGAAAACATGAGTAAAGGCTGGGAGAGAATGTAAATATAGAGACAGTTACATTTAGGTGATAGATTAATGGGTGAATTATTTTCTTTTAATACTAGAATACTATTTTTATAATAATTGAGAAACATAGAGCAATAGTTCAGACTGTGGTCAGCTATGGACAAAAGTACTCAGTTTCTGGGAATGGAAAATGAAATGAATTATAATAGTTACTTTAAGAGCTTTCAGGGCATAAACTAATTCAGATAGTTTGGTGCTTTTAATTTTTTATCTTAAAAGATAATGAATATTCACTTAGTACTGGAAATATTTTAAAGATATGGCTACCATGTCTTAGGCGATCCACCTTGGAATTCTGCCATTTATATAATAAGCATCAATTTCAACCCCCCCCCAAGTAGAACTTTGGAATTCAAGACCTACCCTGACCTTTTTTTGTTCAAAATCCACATCTTTTGGGGGCTCTTGTATTTTGTTTGCATGAAAGAAACAGTTCTGGTATTTGAATCATCATGTCCTTTTCCCACATAACAATGTCATGTGGGGTTTTCATCAGGGAAGAAAAGGCAGCACACCGGATAAGATTTTCCTATGATTATCTCATCATCTCTTTTCATTTGCTGTGCCACTGGCAAAACTCTTTTTAAAAGAAGGTTCAGCAAAATGATTGGCACTTGGTGAGTGGTTGATATTGAATAGGAAAAGCCAAGAGCTAATTTGAAGTCTTTATATAATGTTCTTTGTTTAAAAAAATGAAGAGAAAAAATCCAAAATTAGAATACTAAGAACTCGAGCAGTCTTGCACCATACTGTTTTAATTGGCTGTTGCTCATGAGAAGAATCAATAATTTCTTTTGAAGTTTCACATCAACTGCTTAATTTCATCAAGTCTTATAATTAATCAGCTGTGAATAAAATGAATCAGCTGTAATTTTAACCTTAGGTTTTTTTTTTAAAAAAACTAGCTATAGTGATATAAGTAATAGGTTATCTAACCTTATTCAAAACCTTATAAATGATTTTAGCTATATTTTGGAGGAACTACAACTTATCAATTTACTCCTGAATTTCAGCAATTGTGTTTTCAATACTTTTTCAGAACACGTTTATTGAAATGTTAATGTAATTTTGTGTTCTTCAGGTATTTTACCTGTTTTATTTTAACCACTGAATAATAATATAGGAGTACCCAGTGTAATTCTAACACTGCGCCAGGTACCATGGAGGCAGAGAAGTGAGTCAAAAGCAGCCTGACGGGTGGATCTTATTCTCAAAGACCTTTTGATATAAATGGAGGAACAGACAGACTGGTCATACATGAAAAAGTAAAGAATAACAGACTTTCAGTGTCATCCTAACTGATTATAGAGAAAATAATTTCAGAAAATTAAGGAAGCTTGAGTAGTCTGATCTCCTTGGAGGACATGGAACTTGGGTGAGGGCTCGAAGTGTGGTGTGGCTGAGTCTGCCACTTTTCTCTAAGACCTGTTCTTCCCTTCTTAGATAGGAGTAGAATTTAGCTGAATGCTGCTAAATGTTGCACTTCTCAGTCCTCTTGAGTCTCTGCATGATCAAGTTCTGTACAGCGGGTTGTAAGCAGAACTGGGTGTGTAGCTTCTAGATTATGCCGTTATAACAGGAAGGATGCCTGTGCCTTATTACTTTTAAAGATATTTATTTGAGAGAGAGAGAGAGAGAGAGCATGCAAGCACAAGCAGGGGGAGAGGCAGAGGGAGGGAGAGAAAGAAACAGATTCCTGCTGAGCAGGGAGCCCAATGCAGAGCTTGATCTCAGGACCCCAGGATTATGACCTGAGCTGAAGGAAGATGCTTAACCAGCTGAGGCAACCAGACAACCAAACACTGACCACCCCCTCACCCCTGCCTCTTACTATGCTTGGCCATCTTACTGGGTAGGACACAGATAAGACAGCTAGAAGCTAGAGCACCCATTTTGGGCCACCCATGATACTGGAGTCCTGTGAATATGGCAGACAACAAAATTAAAGGACCAAGAGCCCCTGTCAGCCCCATCAAACAGAGATGTCATGTCAGCCAAGAATTTTATATGCAAGAGGAATAAACTAATATCTAGTTTAAGCCATTGTTATTTTGAATGTCCTTATTATAGCCAACTCTATATCCCAGTATCAGTGGATAAAATTTAGATTAGCAGAGGAGTGGGGAATAGAAGGGAATAGTTGGGACATTGCATAGAAGGGAATAGTTGGGACAGAAGCCTGGGATAGGGATGAGTCTCTACTTCAGAATGTCTCCAACTTAAAGAGTGAATAAAGTTGTGATTACTACTTATTTAACTTCATGTGGTCAGAGGATACACTTTGTATGATTTGGATCCTTTAAAATTTACGGAGATTTGCTTTATGTCCATGGTCTATCCTGAAGAATGTTTCTCGTGTACTTGGAAAGAATGTGTATTGTGCTGCTGTTGTGTGGAATGTTCCTTAGAGGTCTGTTAGGTCTAGTTTACAGTATTGTTCAAAATTTTCTGTTTATCTTTTGTCTACTTGTTCTAGCCATTAGAGAAAGTGCGATATGGAGACCCTCAACAATTACTGTTGCCTTGTTTATTTCTCCCTTCATTTCTGTCAGTTTTTGCTTCATATATTTTTGGGGCTCTGTTCACATAAGTTTATAATTTCTTATATTTTTATATAATTTCTGATAATTTTATATATTTTCTTGATGGATTGACTTTTTGTCATTGTAAAATATCTTATTTGTCTCTAGTAACAATTTTTTGCCTTAAAAACCTATTTTATCTGATATTATATAGTCATTCCTGCTTTCTTTTGATGAAAATCCTACCATATCAGTGATTATATTAAATGATTGAACACTCCCATTAAAGACAGATTGTTTTCAGTCTTCAGTTTTCTTTCTTTTTTTTTTTTTTTTTTTTTTTTTTTTTTTTT
>NW_022631020.1:2817495-2817855 GCF_010015895.1 Lontra canadensis | reverse complement strand
ATAATTTTATTTTTTATAAACATATATATATATATTTTTTTTCCCCCAGGGGTACAGGTCTGTGAGTCTCCACGTTTACAAACTTCACAGCACTCACCATAGCACATACCCTCCCCAATGTCCATAACCCTACCCCCCTCCCACCCCCCTCCCCCCAGCAACCCTCAGTTTGTTTTGTGAGATTAAGAGTCACTTATGGTTTGTCTCCCTCCCAATCCCAACTTGTTTCATTTACTCTTCTCCTACCACATTAACCCCCCATGTTGCATCTCCTCTCCCTCATATCAGGGAGATCATATGATAGTTGTCTTTCTCTGATTGACTTATTTCGCTAAGCATGATACCCTCTAGTTCCATCCA